>NW_023665774.1:29945-33245 GCF_001649575.2 Kryptolebias marmoratus | reverse complement strand
TGGACCCTGAGCGCTGACTGAAGGAGTACCCGACTGGGCTTCGTGGGCCCTGAGCGCTGACTGAAGGAGTACCCGACTGGGCTTCATGGACCCTGAGCGCTGACTGAAGGAGTACCTGACTGTCTCCTGGTCCGTCTGTATGGCAGGTTTCCCTCCAGGAGCAGCGGCAGACTCTTCCTGGACTTCTCAAGTGTGTAAAGCAGCAGTTCAGGAGGTTCTGTTCAGACAAAAAGCAGAACTAATAAAACATTCAGAGTTTGCTTACCAAAAACATGAATCAATCATTTATAGTTAAAGTTGATTTATATTTATTATTCTTCAAGTTAAAACTCAGTCATGTTACACCAGACACCTCCTGCGGTTGTCCTGGTTCACATTCCTGATCCAGTCCTCATCTAAACATTTGATCTAAACCCTTGATCCAGTCCGAATCTAAAGTCCTGATCCTGTTCTTGTCAAAGGTCCTGGTGTAGTACTGGTCTAAAGTCCTGAGGCTCTTTCAGGTTTTCCTCTGAACTCAGTTTTAGTATTTGTTCCTGAACATTTTCAGAGAAATGTTAAGGATCCCTCAGGTCCTGGTTTAGGTCTTTAAGAAACAAGAACAAATCCATCAAAGACTTTCAGATCCTGTTCATTTGCTGACATTTTTAGACCCAGAACTTCTTCTGTCCTCCTCTGGTCGAGTTTCTAAGATTTATTCAAGTCAAGCTCCAGACTAGCTCCTTATGACTTTTTGTTTTGGAGAATAATAGCAGCCAAAGTCCAAAAACAAATTTAAAGGACCTTCAGAAAGTCTGGAGAACTGTTAATCAAGACTAAAATCCTTCTCTAATGTCAGGTTCCCTGACTCTGATGAGGACAGAACAAAAACAAGGTTTGTTGTTGTTGTTTAGTTTTTTTAAACCATTTGCACCAAAACAAAAGCAGAGAAATGGATAACTGATCTGTTGGAGGTTTGTTGTTCCTCAGGAGAGGAAACGAATCAGCTGCTGAAAATGTGTGAAGAACTTGAGAAGCAGATTCAGTTCCCAATAATCTGGTGTTAAACGTTTTGTTCCAGAACAACAAAGATGACTGACCCTGACCTGACTGCCGCCTGCCTCGATGATAACCATGAATGTCGTCCAATCGTGGTGAAGCACACAACTTCATCAAGTTGTCCTGCTCGAACTGAGGAGCTGAAACACAGGAAGTGATGTCATCTCATGTTCATGAAATCAGGGTAAAGATCTGCTGTATAGGTCAGGACGTAAACTCACTTTGACAGAAGTCATCTCCGAGGACTTGTCTCGCCTGGAAGATAAAACATAAATGGGGGTGTAACGTGACATCAGATTTCTCTTTTTTATCATTTAGTTTAATTTAATTATCACTGAAAATGTCTCCACTTTAAATCATTTGTGGCAGCAGTCGTGTGAGCAGCTCTTCCTGGGCCTCTGCAGCTACGTGCTGAGAGGAAGAGTCTTTGTCAATGTTGTGAAGTCAGACTTAATGCTGAGTTCGTACTTAACAGGTAGTCCAGTTTCAGATATCTCTCTAAGTCGCACTGGGACAAGAGTGTGAATGCTTTAACTGCACTTTAATGAAGAATTACATCATTTTATTGAACATTAAACTGTATTTGTTCTGGCTGAGTAATAAGACACTTAAAGAAAAGTTTATTTCAAATTATGTATGAAAATGTTAACATAAAAAAGTCAGCAAAATCTGGCATTTTTTTTGGTTTTTCAAGAACATACTGACAACGGTTAGCCCTTGATCAGTTTGTCATTCTGAGCGATGGACCTAGTATCCAGTGTTGTTCCTGTAGACCCAGGATCTTATCCAGGTCCTGTAGATCCAGGATCTTATCCAGGTCCTGTGGACCCAGGATCTTTTTTAGGTCCTGTAGACCCAGGATCTTATCCAGGTCCTGTAGACCCAGGATCTTATCCAGGTCCTGTAGACCCAGGATCTTATCCAGGTCCTGTGGACCCAGGATCTTATCCAGGATTTTTCTTCCATCTACAGGTCTGATTTGTTTTATCATCCCTGTTTTTTCTCCATCCCTCCTTACCTTTTGTGGGAGTGAAGTCAGATGGTTTTCTATGATGAGTCTTTTCAGGTAATGCACCCACAGCCTCTTTTCCTCCTGGTTCTTTGCCTACAACAGGAAGGAACCAGCATAGAACATCAGACAGAGCTATCCTTCGTAGTCTGGTTGAAGACAAGTGGACTTTTGGTTTCTTGAAGAGGCTTCACCTCTCATCCTGAAGGCTTCTTCTGTTATTGTTGCAAGGTGGGAAATAAAGACACTAAGTGTTCTCCACTTTCTCCCGTTGTTGGGACTTAAAATCAGAAGGAACCATTTACAGGAGCTTCCACATTGTATTTTTAGAACCAGAGTTTGTGCACCAGTGATGTGGATCATTAAGCCCCGCCTACTCGCCCACACAAAACCATGGTGTCACATGACCTTTTTTTTAAGCATGAACTAACTAATTACAGCTAAAAATGTTAGAAAAATGAATATTTGAACAAACAGCAGCACATTAGGATATACAGGAATCAACAAGAGTCAGACCTGAACATGAACTGAGGTGTGTTTTTAATTTTTTAACAAGGGCAAAGACCTGTTCAATTACATGGGGGGGGGCTTAAAAGGTGTACTTCTGACAGCAAAGATGGTCCTGTTCTGGCTTCATCTTCTGGGTTCTGATCTGAAGTCTACCTATATTCTAGGGCTGTCACATGAGCAACAACAACTCCAAAAGATGTGGGGGGGGGGACTTGTGACCTAACAGCCCTATTACTGTGGTTGTTAAATCAACAACTTAAAACAACAAGGCCAACTGTACACACACAACCCATTCATCCTCCATAAGTTCTTAATCCGTTAAATAAACAATGCACAGTAGCGCTGTAGCTAACTGGTCAGGCAATGATCGAGCTAATTCATTCATTCATTTCTCAACTCAGACAAAATAAAACATTCTATAAATTAAAAAAATCAGCTTAATTTTGACACCAGTATTGTTTTACATGTGTAAATCAATAGTTTAGTTTATAATAATAATACTATAGGTATATAATATCCATGATTAAAAGCCTAAAAGATTGTCAGCTGCCAGCATCTGTTAAAACATCCATCCATCCATCCATCCATCCATCCATCCATCCATCCATTCTCTTCCTCTTATCCGGGGTCGGGTCGCGGGGGCAGCAGCCTAAGCAGGGAGACCCAGACTTCCCTCTTCCCAGCCACTTGGGCCAGCTCCTCCGGGGGAATCCCAAGGCGTTCCCAGGCCAGCCGAGAAACAT
>NW_023665774.1:20990-27691 GCF_001649575.2 Kryptolebias marmoratus | reverse complement strand
TGTTTCACTGCAAAGATGGTTTGTAGTTTGTTTTGTTGCAACCTGAAGTGTGAAATAAACTTCAGTGGAGTTTGAAAACAAAATATGTGTTTATGTCTGGTCGAACGATGTGTGTACCCAGTTGATTTTTTTTTCTCTGCGGGTTTTTTTTGTAATCCATAGGGGGGCCCAGAAGAAAATCTTTGGGAGCCACTGCGTTAAAAGACTAACGACCCTTTGACGGATGCCAGCATTGCGAGGATTTACAGCTGATTCCACGAATGATAGACATTGGTAAAGAGCCGAGCGAGGAGCTGGCACTTCCGACTGCTTTGCTCATGTGTTATCTGTGAAGGAATAATATGAACATTTACAGCCAATCAGAGCAATTCCTCAGCTTCAGCCTGGATTGCGAATGGAAGTTCCAGGAAGTTAAACACAGTACTTTCTATTGCTGCCTATTTAAGAACTGTATTCATTTTGACCAATTCTAATGATCATTTTTTGACAATAAATAAAAAAAAATAAAAATGTGTTGGATTAATCTTTAAAAGATCTATCTTATGGTATCAAATATGTTGTGTTTGTTGGGGTTCTAAAAATCAGGTGGCCTTGCTACATAAAAGTCTTAAAACTCATAATCAGAACTAAAGTAGCTTTTCGGATAAAAGGTGAAATATCTTCAAAACAACAAAAAAAGTCCAGTTGTCTTCCATTAAACCCCTCAGGAGACTCAATGTTGAGCTAACTCACTTGGACGATGTGTTGCTGCTGCTTAGGAATAGTCTGATCTGACACTCTGAAGCACAGCGGATCCTTCAGGTTTTCCACCAGCAGCAGGTTACAGCACTGCAGCCAACAGACACACAGGAGAAAACAGGAAGTGCATACAGCTGCTTACAGGAAGTTATTATAAAATAAACAGGAACTGCATACAGCCGCTTACAGGAAGTTATTATAAAATAAACAGGAACTGCATACAGCTGCTTACAGGAAGTTATTATAAAATAAAAAGGAACTGCATACAGCCGCTTACAGGAAGTTATTATACAATAAACAGGAACTGCATACAGCTGCTTACAAGAAGTTATTATAAAGCAAACAGGAAACAGGAACTGCATACAGCCGCTTACAGGAAGTTATTATAAAGCAAACAGGAAACAGGAAACAGGAACTGCATACAGCCGCTTACAGGAAGTTATTATAAAGCAAACAGGAAACAGGAAACAGGAACTGCGTACAGAGCGGCTCACAGGAAGTTATTATAAAGCAAACAGGAAACAGGAAACAGGAACTGCGTACAGAGCGGCTCACAGGAAGTTATTATAAAGGAAACAGGAAACAGGAAACAGGAACTGCGTACAGAGCGGCTCACAGGAAGTTATTATAAAATAAACAGGAACTGAGTACAGAGTGGCTCACAGGATGTTATTATAAAATAAACAGGAACTGAGTACAGAGTGGCTCACAGGATGTTATTATAAAATAAACAGGAACTGAATACAGAGCGGCTCACAGGATGTTATTGTTCTTTAAGATTGTAAAGATCTGGAGGAACTTACAAATATATGGGTGCTGTAGACAAATTTCTCCAGCCTCTTCTTGGCGATCAGCAGCATCTTGTCAAACAGGAAGAATGCTCTCTCCTTCTTCACTCTGTGCACCCTGAAGGAACCCTCCAGAACCAGCTCTCCAAAGCCAGAGAGGTCCGGCCCGCTCCAGTTCACCAACAGGGACTCGATTTCCTGCAGAGAGGTGGGGATAGGTCAAACCAGCCACTAGGGAGAACAAGCCAGTGTATCTCTTGTGCCGGTCCCAAGCCCAGGTAAATGGAGAGGGTTGTGTCAGGAAGAGCAACTGGCGTCAAACACTTTTGGCAAAACTAACATGTGAGTTCATCCAAGAGACACCATCCCGGATCGGTTGAGGCCCGGTTAACGACTGCCACCAGTGCTGTTGACAAACAGGGTGCTCTTGTTAGTGGAAGACCACGAGGAGGGAAACATGCCAGGAGACAGAGGGACAAGAGCTGTTTTACCATGGGGTGGACAGGAAGAGACATGGAGGAGGGCTGGTCCTGAAGGAGGAGTTAGCAAGGAATGGAGTCGAAGTGGAAAGAGTCAGATAGGGGGATGTGTCTGAAGGTAGAAGGAGAAGGATGTCAGTGGTTCTGCTCCACAGGTTGGATGGGATGTAGAAGAGACAGAGAAACTCTGGAAGGATCTGGATGAAGTGATGAAGAGTATTCCCAGGGAGGTGAGAGTGGTGATCAGAGCAGATCTGAATGGAAGGAAACAGGTGAAGGAAACAGAGGAGATGAGGAGGTGATGGGCAGGTTTGGAGTTAAAGAAAGGAACCAGGAAGGACAGATGGTGGATTTTACCAAGAGGATGGAAATGGCTGTAGTCAACACCTGTGTCCCAAAGAGGGAGGAGCACAGGGTGACCTATAAGAGAGGAGGCAGGAGGACGCAGGTAGACTCCACCCTGTGTAGAAGAGGTAACCTGAGGGAGATTACAGACTGGAAGGTTGTGGACAGACAGCATCTGATGGTGGTGTGGAGGATGACTGTTGGGGTGATGAAGAGGAAAAGAGTAAAGGCAGAGAAGAAGACCAAAAGCTGGAAGTTGAGGAAGGAGGAACATTATGAGGAGTTCAGAAAGGAGCTGTTAAAGGCTCTGGGTGGTAAGAAACAGCTTCCAGATGACTGGGCTGCTACAGCCACAGGGATTACAGAGACAGGTAGGAAGGGACTTGGTGTCATCTGGACAGAGACAAGATGATAAGGACACCTGGTGGTGGAATAGTGAAGTGCAGGAAGTTATCCAGAGGAAGAGGTTAGCCAGGAAGACATGGGACAGAGAGAGGACTGAAGAGAGGAGACAGGAATATAAGGAGATGCAACGTAGGACAAAGAAGGAAGCAGCTAAGGCAAAACAGGAGGTGTATGATGAGTTGGACAGGAGGCTGGACACTAAGGAGGGACAGAAGGACTTGTATCGACTGGCAGGACAGAGGGACCAGGCTGGAAAGGATGTGCAGCAGGTTAGGCTTGTTAAAGATAGAAACAGTAATGTTCTAACAAGAGAGGAGAGGGTGATGGGAAGATGGAAGGAGAATTTTGAGGAGCTGATGAATGAAGAGCATGAAAGGGAAAGAAGAGTAGAGGCCATAGAAACTTTGGACCAGGAAGTGGAAAAGGTTAGTGAGGATGAAGCTTTGAGGAGGATGAAGAAGAGGAAGGCAGCTGGACCTGATGACATCAGTGGAGGGTTGGAAATGTCCAGGAGAGATGGCAGTGAGGTTTTTGACTCCATTATTCAGTGGCATTTCTGAGAGAGAGAAGATACCTGAGGAATGGAGAAGTGTGTTGGAGCCAATCTTTAAGAACAAGACTGATGTTCAGAGTTGGAGCAACTACAGGGGAATGAAGATGATGAGCCACACGATGACGATCTGGGAGACAGCTGTGGAAGCTAGACTTAGACAGGAGGTGACTGTTTGTGAGCAGCAGGATAGTTTTATGCCAAGAAAGAGCTCCACAGACGCCATCTTTGCTATAATATTTCCAGATGACATCGTGATCTGTAGTGAGAACAGGGAACATTTGGAAGAGAACCTGGAGAGGTGGAGGTATGCACTTGAAAGACGAGGGATGAAAGTTGGCCGTAAGAAGACAGAGTACCTGTGTGTGAATGAGAGGGAGACAGGTGGAACAGTGAGGCTAAGAGGTCAGAGGTCACAAAGGTGCAGGACTTCAAGGACTTAGGGTCGACTGTCCAGGAAAACAGGGAGTGGGGTAAAGAGGTGAAGAAGAGAGTCCAGGCAGGATGGAGTGGATGGAGAAAAGTTTCAGGTGTGATCTGAGTGAAAGCAGCCATGTTGGGTGGTTTGGAGACAGTGGCATTGACAAAAAGACAGGAGACAGAACAGGAAGTGGCAGAGCTGAAGATGTTGAGGTTCTCCTTGGGAGGGACAAGGATGGACAGGATCAGGAATGAGGTCCTCAGAGGTCCAGCACAGGTTGAAGGACTGGGAGATAAAGTTAGAGAGGACAGACTGAGATGGTTTGGACATGAGCCGAGGAGGGACAGTGGGTATATTGTTAGAAGGATGTTAGAGACGCAGCTGCCAGGAAAAAGACAAAGGGGACATATATGGATGCAGTTAGAGAGGACATGGAGGGAGTTGGACTGAGGACAGAGGACACAGAAGACAGAGTTAGATGGAGGAGGATGACTTGTTGTGGAGACCCCTGAAAAGGGAACAGCCAAAAGAAAAGCCAATCAGTAAAAGTTATTTATCCAGCAGATTGAATCATCTGGAGACAAACACCTTTAGGACTTTTAAAATAAAATAACAACAAGTTTGATACAATTATTATAAATATCAATAAAAGTATAATTATAGTTGCATGAACACATTACCTGTTACCATTTCTTCAGCCAAAGAACCCTGACCTCTGACCTCTGACCTCTGACAGGAAAAAGCTCTTTGGCTGATCCAGATTTGCACTGACATGTTTACAGTTTAAAGAGGCTCTTGGAAGGTAGCTGTTTTCCACATTTGGGATTTAAGAGGATTGATCTCAGAAATGAGAAACAAAACCAAACTGTTTTTCTTTGATCCAACTGCAGGAACAAGAACCGACTGAGTCTCTGTGACACAAAGAGACTAAAGCTCAGATTTCAACTAACTTATCATTTGTGTGATGATGTAACTCTGAATGATCCCTTCAGTGTCTGAATGATTCATCACCTTTAAAACCAGTTGGACACCTGTTTACCTGCAGCCGCACAGCGTGCTCCTGTTTCCTCTTCATGTCGTTAATGTACCACGCCACTGCCGTCATGGTGATGATGGCGTCCTCCACCACCTCATATCCAGGCTCATTCTTCTCTAAGTGCTTGGAAAGTTCCTGAAACAACAAACGAGTTAGAAGTCATCCCGATGTGATGAGACAAGGTGCTTCTGGGAAGTGAGACACACGTGAAACTTGTCAAAACTGAGATAAATCATGTTTTTCCTGCTTTTCTTCAGACAACTTTCAGATTTGGTGTTTTAGTTTCTCAGCTTGCTTATAGAACTGTTCCTTTTTTTTGTTGTTACAAAGTTAGCTCCTTCAAAAACTCCTGGAGGGTTAGATGTTTGTTCAGGTGACTCATTCCTTCTGATGAACTGAGCCTCAGCTCCAGAACCTCCTGAAACTAGTCTGGACCGGTGCAGGAACCAGTCCAGATGCTGCACTGGGAAGGTTCTGCTGGTGTTTGAGTTAACTGTTGCAACAAACAGCAACATGTTCTTTTTGGTCCTTTAATATTCAAACATATTTGAAGATCTCTTTAATTTCATACTGATGTCCCAGCATGCATTTCACCAGGCAGAACAGAACCTCTAAGTCTTTTTGTTTAGAAAACATTCATTGTTTTTATTGAAAGAACTTTGACTTTTGACCCTCTGACAGAATTTAAAGTTACCCTTTTTACCCTGATGGAACTTTATGCCTCACCTGTAGCAGCAGGTGGTATTTCTGGGTCTGTATATATGAGGATGCAGTCTGTGAAGTACTTCCTGCAGTATTTGGAGCTATTCGATGCCTCACCTGTAGCAGCAGGTGGTATTTGAGGATCCTCTGCACAGGCTTGAGCAGGTACGTCTCCAGAGGTAACGAGTGATTCAAAGTTGTCTGTCGCTCTTGGAAGAAGCGAACCAGATTTTCATTTTTCATGCAGTCTCGCAGCACCGCCACTGAGCTGTGGAAGGAGAACAGAGAACAGGAACGTTTAAGAATAAATCAGCTCAACAGGTCCACCACATTCTTCTAGAAGGAGCCAGGAAGTGAAACAACAAGAGAGGGGAGAGGTGGATCAAGAAAGAGGATGAGGAAGGAGGATGAAGACAGGAACTCCTGGAATCTGAACCAATCCTCAGACGAGGTGGTGCAGAAAAAAAAAGAAGTGGCAGATGGAGGAGTTCCTCAGCTGTTTGGAGCTTCAACAAACGTTTAGAACCAGATCCTGAAACAAAGAGACATCTGGAAAACTGGTGTTCTGGATCTCCAACGTTCTTCACAGTCTGAAGAAAGCTGCAGGAAGATGGAGAACCTCCGACACCAGTGGTGAGATCAAAGAAGAAGAAGAGAAGGGCAGGAGGTCAGGGTATCGATGGGGATAAGGAGAGAAGAGACGAGGCTCTTTTCCTCCAGAATAATCACAGAAGAATTCAGAGCAGGAGGAATATCTTTTGCAGACACCACAAACTGGACGTGTTCGACAGAAACAAACTCTGATCATCCTAAATTCATCCTCCAGCAGGAAAAAAAACTTAGATATTCAGAGAATGTTTTTCAACCACAGGAGGAACCAGAACCCTGCAGAAGAGAGTTAAAGAACAGACAAACATCTAAAGTTATGTCTGGAATCAACAGGAAACAGACATCCAGACATCTACACCTCCAGATGTAGGAAAAGGGCCACCTGCATCATGAAGGACCCAACTCACCCTGCACACTCACTTTTTGTCCTGCTCCCCTCTGGCAGGAGGCTGCGGAGCATTAAGTGCAGAACAACCAGACTGAGAAACAGCTTCATTCCAGAAGCTGTAAGACTCTCAAACTCCACCTCTTCACACACACTGCATTGACACTTTCAAAGACACTAACACTCCACACTAAGACACTTTATTTGCACCTGGACACTTTATCTTTTTACCTTATCTTTTTT
>NW_023665774.1:15687-20575 GCF_001649575.2 Kryptolebias marmoratus | reverse complement strand
TGGCCAGTGGCAGCTTTTGGCAGCTGCAACTAGGTGGCCAGTGGAAGCCTTTGGCAGCTACCACCAGGTGGCCTGTGGTAGCTTGTGGAAGCTGCAACTAGGTGGCCAGTGGCAGCTTTTTGCAGCTGCAACTAGGTTGCCAGTGGAAGCTTGTGGCAGCTGCCACTAGGTTGGCAGTTGCAGCTTGTGGCAGCTGTCACAATAATGATTATGGTAAAACAGGATATGTGTTGGATAAGAGCCATGACTGAATAATATTTTATATTTATATTATATATATTTCTGAACTACCAACATGTTTCAAACAGCAAATCAAGTCAAGAAATTATGGGATCCAGTAAAATTGACAAAAGGCATTTTTTTTTTTCTGTACGTGGTCTCAGACAAATAAATAAATAAACAACAAAAAACGTTATTATACCACTCATAAAAAACTGATTTATGCAGAAAAGAAATCTGTTCATTTGATTGTGGAATAATTTAAATTGTGAGAAATTAATTACGAGTGACGAGTTGTATGTGTGCACTCATGACCAAAGTGAGCATGGTCAGAAGTTCACATGACATGGAGACAATGAATCCGCGGAGCACGAACATCCAATAACTTTAACCCTTACACCACTGGCGGCGCCAGGGGGGCGCTAGGGGGTGCTATAGCTCCCCCTGGAAAAGTCATAGCACCCCCGTAGCACCCCCAAGCAAAGGCATAACCGGGGTATGTGTGGGACATGTCCCCCACTTCCCTTATGTATGCCCTATATCCCCCGCACTTTTTTTCCAGTCGTTGCAATTGTTTAATTTGTTGTTAACATGTGGGGATGTGTTTTTCCGAGCCGTCTTTAAACGCACCATGAGCGCTGCGTACTAGAGGCTGACATTTTCTCGGGAATCCCNTGTTCATGTGCTGCTACCGCTCATACCTTTTACCTTATCTTTTTTATGTTTTTTTTTTCTGTTTTATATTTTTAAATTTATATTGGATGTAAGCTGGGACCGTGGTTCACAATTTCGTTCCACCTCATGTACCACATGTGATGCGAATGACAATAAAGTTTCCTTGAATCCTTGAATCCTTGAAAATGTCTCTGATCTCATTTTGTTCTAAATGAATCGTTGATGAAATTTCAGAACAGTCCACAATCAGGTTACAGTTTGACCTCAGATTAAACTTTACCTGCTTCTGCAGCAAGATTGGCTGATCATAAAACTCATCAGTTATTGATTCATTTGAAAGTTACATGTATCATAAATTAAAGCTAACATGACAAAAGAGGAGGTAAAACTCCTGCTGAAACATTTACTCACATGTTTAAATGTGTATTTGTACTTACTTTGGGTAGTTCATGCAGTACAGGGTGTAGATGTCAAAGGCTTCACTCTGAAAAAGAAAGTGTTCAGATTAGATTTAGAATCTTTGTTCTGTTTAATTCTGTGAAAAATCAGATCTGGAGAACCACAGGGTTTAGAACTTGGCTCTCTCTTCATCTTGGTTTGAAATCAGACATTATCAGTTTGGTTTGTTTAATTTGGAGTTTCTGGCTACATGTACCAATGAAGATGGTTCATTGTTGGTTTGTTTGTAAAGTTAAACAGCAAAGCATCAAATAGAGTCACATCACACAACTTATTACTGGAAACTTCTGATTATTTGTGTTCCTGTGTCATGTAAACACAACATGATTTATTTTAATGTCAGAAAACATTTTGATCTCTCAGGTCTAAAGAATGCTGCTTGTAAGTTTTATTTAAAACATGATCTGTTAACCTGGAAGCCCTTTATTCATAATCAAGTCAGCTTTTGCATCTACATCAAACCTGGGCATTGTACGGCCCCAGGGCCGCATACGACCCTTTGATTGACTCTGACCGGCCCGTGTAACGTTAATTGGAAATTACAAAATAAACATATTTTCTTATTTTACCTGATGCATGGACTGAAGCTGCATTGCTTTTATTTTGAAGTTGTTTTTTATTTACGTACATGATGACGCAAAACGTATATTGAGGCATGGGCGTGATTTGATCGTTGTCACTAGCAAGTCACAAGACGACTTTAGCCCTCAGAAATGTCTGCTCATGCTAAAAAAAGAAAGGTAGATGCCGAATGCAGGGTTTTCAACAAAAATTGGACTGCTAAGTATTTATTTACTGAAGTGAGAGGTAAAGCCGTGTTTAGTTTGCGGGGAGCAGATCGCCGTGTTTAAGGACTACAATTTGAGTCGGCACTACGAGACGAAACACGGGGAGAAATTCAAGAACGTGACTGATGCTGAAAGGGCGCGGACATCGGAAGCTTTGCTAGCTAAACTGCAAAAGCAGCAAGGCTTTTTTACCAAGCTTCACACATCCAGGGATGCAGCAACCAAGACCAGCTTTGTGATAGCTCACAAAATCGCTAAAACCAGTAAGCCATTCTCGGAGGGGGAGTTTATCAAAGAGTGCTTGGTGGACTCTGCAGTTTTAATATGCCCTGAAAAAAAAGAAGAATTTGAGAAAGTCCCGCTCTCCAGGCGAACCGTGACGAGAAGGGTCGAGGACATATCGTGCAATCTGGAGCTTCAGCTGCAACGTGAAGTGGCAAGTTTTGACTTTTTCTCCTTGGCTTTGGATGAAAGCTGTGATGTCCGTGACACAGCCCAGTTACTTGTATTTGTCCGCGGGATAACGCCGGACTTCAAGATTACGGAGGAGCTGGCAGCAATGCGGTCGATGAAAGGGACAACTACAGGGAGCGATCTCTTCATGGAGGTGAATGCGTGCATGGACACACTGGGACTGAAATGGGACAGACTGGCAGGTGTCACAACGGACGGTTGTCCAAATCTTACAGGGAAAAATGTGGGACTTTTAAAACGTATGCAAGATAAAGTGGCTGAAATCGACACAGATCAGGAATTAATTTTTTTGCATTGTATTATACACCAACATGTGTTGTGCAAGTCAGTGCTAAAAATGAACCATGTTATTAATGTTGTTACTAACATAGTAAACTTCATCAGGGCACGGACATTGAATCACAGACAGTTTGTCACACTTTTGGAGGACCATGAGTCTGAGCATAGTGACATCAGCTACCACACACCTGTCAGATGGCTCAGCCTGGGCAAAGTGCTAAAAAGAGTTTGGGACCTGAAAACAGAGATTCGAGAGTTTTGTGAGATGAAAGGCAAAGACATCCCAGAGCTCTCAGATGAGGACTGGATGGCAGATTTTGCATTTGCTGTTGATGTGACCGCACTGATGAATGACCTGAATACCAAACTGCAAGGCAGGGGCCTTTTTGTTCATGAAATGCACACCCTGGTGAAGGCTTTCATGAAAAAGATGCTGTTTCTTTCAAGCCAACTGGAGAGCAACAATCTCACTCACATGCAAACCCTGAAAGAAGTCACACCATCAGCCGATCACCTCCGCAGGTACTCATCCATGTTAGGAGCATTGCATTGTGAGTTTTCAAGGAGATTTGAAGATCTCAGAACAATCGAGGATGAAATGCACATGATTTCCTCTCCCTTTACCTGCGGTGTGGATAATGCACCCAGTGATGTTCAGCTGGAACTCATTGACCTGCAGTCTGATGCAGTACTGGCAGAGCTCTTTAAATCAGGATCTCTGCTGGATTTCTACTCTTCTCTCAAGGAGGAGAACTTTCCAAACATGAAGAGACATGCTCAGAAGATGTTGGTTCTCTTTGGCTCTACCTACATATGTGAACAAACATTTTCAATGATGAAGTTCACGAAATCCAGGTACAGATCATCTCTCACTGACGATCATCTGTCAGCTGTGCTTCGCATCTCCACCTCAGACATTCAACCTGATTTTGATGCACTCGTTAAAGCCCAGCAGAGACTAGATTTCTCTCACTGAACAAGAAAAAATAACTTAAAAATGTAAAAAGTTTTAAATGGTTGAGTTGTGCATGAATTTAATTGTATTGTGGTTATTTTTATTTGCATGTTTAGTGTGTTTTTATGATGCCGTTTTAGTGATTTATTGCCTTTCCCATTGTTTTGTGAAATTCGCTTGAATAAATTACATTTTTTGGAAGGCAACCTCATGTTTTCATTGCTTAATTATAACATATACTCTTACCAGCTTGTCAAAACAATGCTATTTGCTGCTTTTTACAAAGAAGTACAGTTAATATTATGCAGAATTGAGATCAGCCTTTTGGCCGGCCCTCCACAATATTTTCTGTTTCTCATGTGGCCCCATGGAAAAAATAATTGCCCACCCCTGATCTACATGAACTCTGTTAGTCACAGAGCTGTTACTTTTCCCACCAGTTGGGGGAGACAGAGAGCGGGGAAACCCAGAATTATGTCGACCCTGGTGGGACTTGAACCCTCAACCTCTGAATCTGTCCTTCAGTCCAACTGTCCACTGCATCACAGAGAGTCTTTTTTGTGGACAAGCAGAAGTTTCCAATAATCTGATGGAACTTGAACAGAGAAAACATAAAGTCCAATTGTTCATTTAAAGGGACAGTTCAGCTCATTTGAAGTGGGATTCTGTGAAAACATTAAAATGTGCAGAGTTTCTGCAAGTTTCCGTCATTTAACTTTAACACGTTTTAAAATCTTTGTAAAATGCAAATACCGGTAGGATTACAAGTGGGCCAGTGGGGTTTGTGGGCAAGGAGGACGGGTGAAATTTATATTAACTTAAGATTTATTACTGATTAAAACAGAGAAGTCTGGCTGTTTACTTAAACAGACCCAGTCCCNCATATATATATGATTAAATATGTGTGTGCTTGCGTCTGTGTGTGTTGAGAACTGTAAGAACAAATAATCCTTCATTAGCACCCTCAATAAAATGCTTAGCACCCCCTTAGCACCTGCAGAAAAAAATCTCTGGAGCCGCCACTGCCTTACACACACCC
>NW_023665774.1:14998-15587 GCF_001649575.2 Kryptolebias marmoratus | reverse complement strand
TGGTGGAGGGATGTTGAGGGTTGTTGAATCAAATCAATGACTTGTTGTCACTTTACCTGATTGAGATTGTTGTTGTCTCACAAATCCTAGCTGACGTGAGGAAGAGAAGCTCTTGTAACTTTGGGTCAATCAGGAAGGTTAGAGTCATGCTAAAATGTCTTTAAAGTTAAAATTTCTTTGATACTTTGAATCAGTTCTTTACATTTGAACATATTCAAAGAACTAAGAAACGTCTCCTCTGATTGTGGTCATTTTTATCCATTTAAAGACCGGTTCTGAGTTACAGTCCTCCAGCTTGGTGTGAGTCTGAAGGCGGGATCGAGTCCTTTTGGGCTTCAGTGTCCTCCACTTTTTTCCTGCTCCCTAATTGGCTGGTTCTGAACTCACCCGCTCTACGAAGCACTCTGCAATGGACGCCGCATCAGGACTGCGCTCCAAATCCTCCAGGAGATCACTGAGGACAAAAGAGAGACAGGTCACTGAGGACAAATCAGAGACAGGTCACTGAGGACAAAGGAGAGACAGGTCACTGAGAACAAAGCAGAGAGGTCCCTGAGGACAAAGGAGAGACAGGTCACTGAGGACAAAG
>NW_023665774.1:7194-13787 GCF_001649575.2 Kryptolebias marmoratus | reverse complement strand
TCACTGAGGACAAAGCAGAGAGGTCCCTGAGGACAAAGCAGAGACAGGTCACTGAGGACAAAGCAGAGACCAGTTAAGACACAATAAGACACAGAGGTGGAGCCTGTGTTCGGTTCAAACAGCAGATGTTTGCTCAAGGATATCGGGACATGGCAGGGAATCGATCCTGTCACTTTCCAGTCCCAGGAGGTCCCACAGCCGCCCCCGCTCATGTATTTCCTGACTGAGTGCATATCGCCCACCACCTTAAGCTCTTTTTAGAAGAAGGATGAAGTTTGAGCTGGATGATAAGAACTTCCTCGCCAGCCTTCACCTCAGAGTTCAGACTGGAAGCTGTTGGTGAGGCCCGTCAGTCCTCAGAAATAATCAAGTATTTCCAACTATTTCTGTGTGATGCATGAAGGTCCAAAGTCTGAGTGTCTTTAAGGAGAAAAAAGTACATTTAAATCATAAATTCATGTTTGTTTGATACAGAAAAACTGGACTCTTGTGGCTCCTGTCAGGGACCTGAACCTGTAATTCCTCCTCTTCCTCACTCCTTCGGTGGTTGAACACTGATCTGGTGACTGGTTTACTTTTCCTGCCGCCGTCAGCAGAAATGGAAGCAAAGATGAATTTAAAATGTTAATTTGTTTCTGAGACGAGGTCAGAAAGGAACCAGCAGGAAGAGATTTATGTGCACTTATAGATTTCATGCAGTTGTTAATTCTGATACCAGGAAACTTACAGAGCGGGGTGATTATTTTACTGACAGGAGGGTGAACGACACCAAGACTCCCTGAAGAAATCCACTCAGTGTGAAACAAACTCCTGTTTCCCTCACTTTACAGGAAAAAAATATTTATTTTATTTCTGCTCCAAAACATAAAATTATAATATTAAAAAATCTGTGTGTTGTTAAATTTTAATGAAGTATAAAAACTGTTAATAACCTCTGAGCTGTCAATCATTCAGATGTACAAACCACAGAAACTGAGAGGAAAATAAAAAAACTCGAGTTTCAGAGTTTTTTCAGTACGCCTTTAATCTTTTATCTTAAAGATCCTGTTTGATCTTTTTTGTATTTATATAAAAACTGTTTCCCTGTAGTTTGAGATGGAAATAAACTTAAATCAGTTTAAAAGTGTGATCTAGTTTGCTGCTGAGGATAATGAAGAGTTTTTATTCTAATGTTAAAAACCTTGTTTCAATCTTTCTCCTTCAGATCATTAAAACGAGTTTCTCCTTCAAACACAAACAAGAAGAGATCTGACTGATGGGTTTTAATGTCAAACTGGTGACAGTTCATCTCCGAACCTTTTAACCCTCCACGTCTCCATCTCTAAGGTCCCAGCTGAATAAATCTCATATTGAGAGAAACACAAACTGCTGCTTCTCGTTTTACTTCCTGATCCGACGATCATCTGAAAACCAACCTGAAGGAACATCAGAGCCAGCAGACGGGAAACAAGTCAGCCCTCAGAGTCTGTGCTGAGGATGACTCTCAGCTACAACCTCTCCGAATTTTAGCTGAATATCTATAAAAGTGTCTGAATTACAGCCATTTATGTGTTTGCTAAGACTGGTTAGACATCACCAAAGAGCAAAGAACAGGATGGAAAGGACAGAGGACAGAAAGACAACTGGAGACATGTTGGTTTTAATACCAACATTCATCTTCCGAGGTTCCACCACACGACTCTCACTGAATTCTTCGTTAACAAGCTCCAAACAAGTCTGTCATTATCACAAACACACATGTTTAAAGTCAAACAGTCCAACATGGACACACTCCTCCTCCTCCGGCGTCAGGACTCATTTTGTGGCTGGCGGACATTATTAGTGGGGGATTGTGGGAAAGGAAGAGGGAATTCTGGGTGTTTTTTATTTGAGTGACCACAGAAGAAGGAACCAGGCTGCAGTTCAAACTGTACAAAATGACCCGCAGAAACTGAAAGGAGACATGAGTGAAGAGCAAGATGAGAAAAATCTGCTAATTAATACCAGAAAGAGAAACTTTAAAGAGTTAAAGAGAAAAACAAAGAAAGAAAACTCAGGAATAAGATCCATGGGAGACCAGACAGAAGCATCGAACCGCCTCCCTTTTCAGACCCTGCTGACATTTTATCACCTGGAGATCTAAAATCTGTTGTTTTCAGTCAAACAAACCCTGCATTTATCATCTCTGGACTCAGTTCTTTAAAGATTTTTGTGTCTCGAGTGGTAAAATCCTGAAAGTGATGCTGCTGACAGGCTCACAGTCTGACCAGCCTAATCTTTTTCCTGACTTCCAAAACCAGTTGGAAGATTTAAGGAAATAATTTAGATTATTTGTTGATCTGCCTGTTTGAGTTGAAATCACTTTATTCAGTTCTCCATCTCAAACACTAAAGTTTTCTACACCTCAGATTGTTTGTCACCTTAGTTCTTTTCTCAGGACTTTTAGCTGCTAAGCAAACAAACTCACCTCCAGGTGACCCCTGTGACCTTTAACCCCTGAACTCACCTCCCCAAAGCAGGCCAGGGCCAAAGCAAACAGCCGAAGCCCAGCTCTGTTTTTCATCCGGAGTGATTAACAGCAGCTGACTGTGTGGCATCTGAGCAATGCTGCTTAACTAAACTGATGATGAAGGAGGAGGAGGAGGAAGATGATAGCAGAACAAATGAAACACAAAGATGTTCCAGCTTTGGATGAAAAGATTTTAAAAGGTTAAAAGTGTTTTTAGACGTTAGAAGCTGCTTGAGTCGTCTGAACTTTAAATAAACTCTGTTTTTCTAACAGTAAACATCCCTCCATCTTCTACCGTTTATCTGTAGTCGGGTCGTGGAGGCAAAAGGTCCAGGAGAGGAACTCAGACCTCCTTCTCCCCAGCCAGACTCTGCAGACTCTGCAGCTCCTGGAGGATCCCAAGGCGTTCCCAGACCAGGGAGGATGCATAATCCCTTCAGCGAGTTCAGGGTCTGCACCAAGGTCTCCTTCCAGTGGGACAAGCCTGAAAAACCTTCAAAGCGGGGCGTTCAGGAGGCTTCCTAAGCCCGACCCAACTCAACTGACTCCTTTCAATGCGAAGGAGCAGCGGCTCTACTCCGAGCTCCCCCCGGATACCAGAACTCCTCATCTTATCTCTAAGTCTGAGCCTGGCCACGCTACGGAGGAAGTGCATTTCAGCCGCTTGGATCCAGGATCTCATTGTTTTGGTCATGATCCAAACCTGATGACCGTAGGTGAGGGTTGGGACGTAGATGGGCCAGTAAATCAAGAGTGTTGCCTTTTGACCCAACTCTTTCTTCACCTTGATCGACCAAAGATGAGGTCCAGAAACAAAACTGAAAATCAGTTGATCTTTATTTATAGCTGAGCTGAGTGTTAGGAGTAAAGACGAGCTGTGAGGAGAAGATCTGGGCCAGATCCCCCAGAAACCACAGCTTCCTGGAAGGATCTGTCTGTCATTTAAGTAAAAATTCTAAAACCTGCAGCAGCTTGTTGTAACTGTTGTTTGCGATGTGAACTGATGAAGTTGTGCTGTAACCACACTTATTCCCCGCAACGAGACCATAATTTACAATAAAAAAGCTTTTGCTGTGAACTCAGCGTTCAGTCTGTTGGGTTTTAGATAAATGTGTGGCAGACTCTTCCTCTCAGCACATAGCTGTAGAGGAAGCTGCTCAGCAGCATAAGTGAAGTGACTGCATGGTCCTAGTGCCTGACACTTTAACCCACTGCCACTCATGGTGGACATGTCTCCAGTGATCATTTCACTAGATAAAGTGGTGAAACAGGATATTTTGGGTTGAGACGGTTTTTAACTCAACAGGAAATCTTGTGACGTTTTTGTCTCACAAGATCTCGTTACACCCCTAAAAAAAGGTTTCTTCTCTTGATTTTATTACTTTATTTAGATGCAAAACATTGAACCTTTTTGATTTTGAAATGATCTTAGTTTGATTTGTGTGTTTCATGTCAGAACAGAAACTTTTCTCTGCTCAGGTGGGTTTGATTTACGTCCCGTCAGAGGCGGATCGGAGCCAGAGACACGAGTCCTGATGATGGGAGTCTGGACCCAGTCTGGTCCCTGAGTGGAGCCTGTTTTCAGAGCAGGGCGGGGTCGCCGGGTTTTCTACGTCTCTGTAATTTGACTTTAACAGCCTCTAATCACTCATTTACACTCGAATATCGAGATTTTAGCTCCTAGCAGCAAAAAACAAAACAAAAACCAGATGCACCTCAACCTGCCATTTTTATGTTTTCAGGTGACCAGAACTGTAAAAGCTGAACAAAAACCCTCCTGTTTCTAATAAAATCTCCTCTTTGATTTTTTAAAGCATCATCTTTGATGACTCACATGGTCTGAAACAAGAATCCTCAATGACCTCAAACACTGACACGTTTCTCTGAGACAAGTTCTTACAGAAACTACACTTGAACCAAGATTAAACACTGAATGTCCTGCAGAACAGACCACCCTGAAACAAAACCACTGCTGCAGGTTGTGATGTGCACAAGCACACCTGAGAGTTCATAGGAAGTTAAAAAGTTCCTCGTTTGTTTCATCCGAGTGCTGCAGCGACTCCAACTCCAGGTTTTTTATTCTCCTGTATTCATTCAGTCATTTCAGAGCAGGAATCTGTCCTGAGTTGTCAGAAACCCTCCGACTCGCAGTTTGTCAGTTCTTATTAGGAGCAGAAAAAGTCGTTTCTCTCTCCTGAATGAGGAACTGAATGAACTGAATCTGTAGACGAGCCGTCAAACCTTCCTAAAGATCAGATTAAAATTCCTAGAAAACAATTTAGATTTAGATTTTAATAAAGAGATGGTAACGTGGATTATTTCTGCATCTTAATGTCTCCATCATCCACTCAGTGTTTGTTAGTTTTATTCAGAGGAAACGGAGGTGAAGGGTTAGCGTTTGATATGAAACCACTCATTAATTCTTTTGACTCTGACAGAGTTGTTCAGTTTGCATTTGTTCAAAGTTAAACATCTTCATGAAACATGTTGAACACAAACAGAAAAATCAATGCAGATGTAAACAAGATGGAAGTAAAACTACTCAGTTAAACAATCTGTTCAGAGTTGGAGGAATAAATGATTTAGATGTTGTTCTGAGCATGAAACATTTTAAGCCGGGGGTGTCCGATCCTGGTCCTCAGGGCCTCCATCCTGCAGGTTTCACCTGTTCCTCTGCTCCAACGCACCTGATTCATGGTTCAATCACCTCTTCATGTTCTGCAGGAATCTGTTAATCACCCACTGATTCACATCAGGTGTGTTGGAGCAGAGGAACAGGTAAAACCTGCAGGACGGTGGCCCTGAGGACCAGGACTGCCCCCCCTGGTTTAAGCTATGACAAACCCAGGCCGGGGTTAGACTGGGTTTTACCACTCGAACAGTTTTCAGTTTTTAGTGATTTTCATCACTGCTGCCAGAACTTCCTGTTCCTGATGGAGACGTCGATTAATTAGATGTTTTTCTAAAACTGAGAGGAATCAAACTTGTGACAGAAACAAAAAAATAGGGTTAACAATGTTTACACTTTTAAATTTAACAATTATTTTGTCATATCTATTCATTAGAATTATTCCTTTATTACACTGGGGTTAAACTGCAGTTTAAACATGTTTGAATCTACTGCTCAACACACACACACCCACACACACACACTCACAGCTAAGTGATGTCATGTTTGAAGTATGCTAGATGATGCAGCTTCTCTGGCTCTATTATGTCTCCTGTGTGTGTGTGTGTGTGTGTCTGCGTGTGTGTCTGCGTGTGTGTCTGTGTGTGTGTCTGTGTGTGTGTCTGTGTGTGTGTCTGTGTGTAACATATTTACACAGCTTCCTTCCCATGCTCTTAAAGCCTGCCTGCCACCACATAGACAGTTTAACTGCTTCTTTGGACAGGAATCCAGCAGGACGAACATCAGTCAGCATCTCTGCAGAGCAAAGCTCGTCCTGATGGGAATCAAACCTGCAGCCGTGTTCTGGTGAAGTTGTTCGCTTTCTACTGTTTTCTAAACAAAACTGATCTAAAAATCACTGTGACCAGCAGCTGTCATAAACAGGATAAAACCCAAAAGAGCTCCTGTAACTAAACTCAGGCTCTTCAGAAACACAGAAACCCAAATGTATTCCAGTTCTTTACACGGCTGCAGATTCTCTGCGGTTCAGAACACAGTAAATAAAGAAAACAACTGGACTTCTTTTCTGTTGTTGAAGATGTTTGGCTTTCCATCAAGGCAGCTTTCTCAATTCAACAAATGGAAAATATGGAGTTCTAAACTTGAAATTCCAGCTGAGTCCTGAGGAGCTGCCCTCCTGTGTTGAGCCATGCGTCTGTGGAGAAGCTGTTCGGTTTCTGCAATGTGGAGCTCTGAGCTCTGAGCTGAGTCATACTCAAAGTGTGCACACACCCAACAGGCACAAATGGTGTACGCCAAAAAAAAACAGATGTCTAAAACCATGCGTGCGCACACCAGCAAGCACCTTCCCTTTCTAATCCCACCTGTACCTGAAGGTTCTGCCCCAGGTTCTGCCCCAGGTTCTGCCTCAGGTTCTGCCTCAGGTTCTGCCCCAGGTTCTGCCCCAGGTTCTGCCCCAGGTTCGGCCCCAGGTTC
>NW_023665774.1:2257-4482 GCF_001649575.2 Kryptolebias marmoratus | reverse complement strand
CCCCAGGTTCTTCCCCAGGTTCTGCCCCAGGTTCTGCCCCAGGTTCTGCCCCAGGTTCTGCCTCAGGTTCTGCCCCAGGTTCTGCCCTCCACACGCCCACATTCAGCCATTAATGCAAAGCACCTCATGAAGGTGAAGGTGGATTTAAATGAGCCAGCTGATCAGTGTTATTTCATGGTTACCATGGCAACCACAGAGCGAAGAGAAAGTAAATTTCACCGAGGCAGAAACCGATGAGTTGGAGAACAGAACATATATCATTTAGGGAGCCACGGTTGTGGCGTTACAAATAAAAGGAAGCGTTGGAAGCAGCAACACTCGTTCCTTCTGGTAATTCAGTGAGTGGGACAGAGACGACCGAGGCTGAGGGGGAGGAACAGTGGTCCGATTTTAGGGTGGAGGCAAAAAGCCACTAACCGGCCACCACCAGAACCTGTCAGCTGCAGGTGGGGGTGAAGGCGTAGAAGGAAGGATGGCCGGTGTCACGCTGAAATGTGATGATCTGCCAAAAACTGATCGGGTGCGCCACCATGAGCGAGCGTGCACGGCTGTGAACGGCGTTAAAGCGCGCCTCCTCTGACCTCTGGGGGTTTGGAGTCTGAGGGGGTCCTTCTGAGTTCCTCAGATACTCCAGCAACATCAGAGATGACAATGTTTTGTGTAAAAAACAGAAGAAAGGAGCAGGTGACTCACCTGTTAAACTCGTAGATGTCCTCGATGTTGCAGAACAAAGAGCTGACCTGATCTGGTTTCAGAGGCAGAAATCCACAGTCGATGATGCAGCCCAGATAATCCTGCAGAAACAAACACAGTTGGTTTGTTTGGTCAATGACTGAAGAACCTTCCCTGATTAGAAACTACAGAAACCCTGGAACCACAGAAACTTAAAAACTCAGCAGAGTTTTCTGCACGCCAAACATTTTAAACTAAGACTCAGAGTAAGGGATTGGGTTGACTCTCAGCTACTACTACCCCAAATTTGAGTTAAACTGGCTGAGTTATAGACAATTTTGCCTTTACTAAAGTTGATTAGATGTGGCAGCCATCTTGAATATGGGTTGACACAAACTAAAACAGACAGAGCCTTTTCTCTGTGGAACTCCCTTCCTCTCCGATCAGCAGATTCTGTAAAAACTTATCTTTTTAAATCTGCATTTGCTTCAATTTGTTTTGTGCACTTTGTGATTTTGATCTTGAGAAGTGATATATAAAGTTTATAAAGTTAATAAAGTTTTACTTACACACACATGCAGAGGCATTACATTATCACCCATCCCTTCATGGCAGCAGGCAATAAAAAGCCTGCAGGATAATAAAGAATCTGCCAAAAGTATCTACAGTTGAGGTTTAGAGCAAAATGACTCTCCTTCATTTTGACTCCATTTGGTCTAAACAAGCTGCGTGTGTGTCAAATAACAGAGGCTTCATCACCTTTTTAAGGCAACAGGAATCATTCCGACACCGAAGGGCTCGGAGGGAGAGATGAGTGAAAAATGACAGTGATGAAGACAAGCATGAGGAAAAGAAGACCGCAGGAATGAGGAAGACCGAGAAACGCTTCATCTGGAAAAATGTGCCTGAAACAAACTGCAAGTCAACATTTATTCCTATAAACTAACTTCTGTTGGCCAAATTACTGTTAAAGGAATTAAAACTAGAAGCCCCCAGGGAGCGCAGCGTCATTAAATAATCATCTGCTTCAAATCGTGATCCAGATCAGCACTAAAATTTAATCCGTTGTTTCTTGGGACAACCCAACATTTCCTGAAAATTTCATCCAAATCTGTTCGTTAGTTCTGAAGTAATCATGCACACAAACCAACACTACTGAAAACATGACCTAACAAACCCAAGGACACTAAAATATCACACAAAACACAAGAGAATTTAAATCGAAAATAAATATGCACAATAAAAGTCTAAATGCCTTTCGCTAAAATCAATCAAATTTTATTTGTATAGCCCATTTCAGCAGCAAGGCATTTCAAGGTGCTTTAGATAATTAAAAAACAAAATAAAAACAGCACGTGACAATGAATAAACAGTAAGAAAGAGACAAACATCAAAACCCCGCACTCTAACCCTAATTTACCCATAAGCAACTCTAAACAGGTGGGTTTTAAGTTGAGATTTAAAGGCACCCAGTGTTTCAGCTGTTTTACAGTTTTCTGGAAGTTTGTTCCAAATTTGTGGTGCATAGAAACTGAAAGCTGCTTCTCCTCGTT
>NW_023665774.1:0-1877 GCF_001649575.2 Kryptolebias marmoratus | reverse complement strand
ATGCGGCTAAAGACAAACGCATGGATGAGTTTCTCTAGATCGTGCTGAGACATAAGTCCTCTAATCCTGGAGATGTTCTTCAGGTGATAGAAGGCCGACTTTGTGACTGTCTTAATGTGGCTCTGAAGGTTCAGGTCAGAGTCCATCACTACTCCCTTTGACCTCCTGGCGAGGGTGCCTCTGCTTTGTTTGCTATCAGTCTGTAGATCTATTTCTCCCTGTTTTGCACTGTTTCCTCTCCACCTTTACCCCCTCCCCCCTTCAGCAGACTCTACGCCGTGGTCTGACCCCCACCTCCCTGTTTCCTGTTCCACTTGGCTGCAGGTCAGCACCCGCTCCACCAGTCCAGAGGAAAAACTGAAGAACTGATTTCATTACTTTGGGTTTTCTCTGAAGGCTGACGAGGACAACTGATGAAGTGACGGCAGTCTGCTGGTCAGTGACGAAGAGGAGCCACTTTCTGCTGGTATTGTTCTCAAACACACACACTCGAGCCTAATATGGTTGCTGGTTCAGGTTCTCAGTGGCTCTGACATCATGTAGGCTGAATGAAAACCAGATCTGGGTTAAAGCTCAGCTGTGAGAGCTCCACCCCCTTCACCACTCAGGAATTCTGGGACCATTGCTCTGACTCTCCACACCGACCACTTTCAGAAAAAAAAGGACTGAAATCAGAAGCTTTTTCTCTGAGCTGTTAATTTTTCTGCCTTACGTCATCGAGTCGTTCACAGCTGGAAGAAACTAAAGCAGAAAATATGCAGAGAGTCATTAAAAGCCAACAAACTGAAGGTTTTTTTGATCTTCAGAGGTTTCTGCTGCAGTTTGCTTCTGGCTCTGTGTACTTTGTTATTGGAGATGTTCCAACATTTCTGCAAACTCTTCTTTACTCCTCAGTCTTTCCACTTCTCCAGTTTCTTCATCCAAACGTCAGCGTTTCTGTCTTCTTCTACCCTGAGTGTGTCTCTGCTGGAGGACTGACGGTCTCCTCTCAGAGGTCAGAGGTCACACACTCTTTTTAACTCTTCAGATCTCCTCCATAAACCCTGTAGAACCATCAGCCATCAGAACCTCCTGCTGCTCACGGGTCAAGAAGTTCTGATCCGACTAATAGTTTTCACTCAGAGACTGTTGGTCTGAGGCTTACTTTTTACTCTGGGTTTCTGCCTGAAGTGCTGCCCCTCCCTTTTCTGCTCCCCAAAAAGGTGGGAATCTCCATGACAATCAATCATACTGGATCTATATAAACAAAAAATATAAAAAAACATAAAATAGATGTCTCTGTGGAAGCAAAACCTACAGAAATCTGGGTTGAATCAACACTGTAGATTTATAACTCTTCTTTCTCACATTGTATTACTGTCAATGTCTAAATATTCACCCATCCATCCTTTATCTGCTGCTTGTTGCAGAGCTGGGTCACAGGGGCAGCACAATGACCTTTGACCTCTGAGTGTGGATGGAAACTGGAGTCAGCAGCAATTATCCAGTAAAGGAAGAAGGATGAAGAAGTGAGAAGGAAAACTGACAGATGGCTGATAAACTTGATGACAGCTCTGTGTGTGTGTTTATGTGTGTGTGTGTGTGTGTGTGTGAGTTTATGTGTGTGTGTGTTTATGTGTGTGTGAGTTTGTGTGTGTGTGTGTTTATGTGTGTGTGTGTGTGAGTTTGTGGGTGGAGGGCAGAGGATGAAAAGTGCAGTAAATTCTGTTTAATTTAAAAGAATGTTTCACAGTCCAATCAGACACCTGGACCCAGACCAACGCCTGGACCCTGACCAACGCCTGGACCCTGACCAACGCCTGGACCCTGACCAACGCCTGGACTCAGAACAACGCCTGGACTCTGACCAACGCCTGGACTCTGACCAACGCCTGGAC
>NW_023665773.1:63629-73775 GCF_001649575.2 Kryptolebias marmoratus | reverse complement strand
CACACACACACACACACACACACACCAACACACACACATGCACACATACACACACACCTGTCCTTCATCAGAAAGCCTCTCAGCTGCTCTGATTCAGTAATCATCCCTCGCAGAGGATCCTTGTATGTATCTGGGCTTTCTGTTTCAATCCTGGATTAGTTTAGCTTGATTTTTGGATCATTACCTGCCTGTCTGCTGCCTGCAGTCTTTGGCTCACCTCACCAGCCAACCAGCAAACATCTCAACACCTCATTCCTGCTCAGGCTGAGCTGAATCCTCTTCAGTGTTTGCTTGGAGGTCCTAAAACCACTGTTCACTCTCAGCACAGTTACGTTTTCTTGAAAGCAGTTTTAAGAGCTCATCAACAGCAAATCTTCACTCATTCCTTGAAGATCTTTCAGCTGATCCAAAGTCTTTTACTCAGAGGCCTGAAAGCTCAGAGATCACTTTTCTTCTGTTTCAGATTTTTGTTCCTCTTTATAAAACATGGAACTGAGTCCAGTTACAACCCAGTTATAGGCCAATTATAGGCCAGTTATAGGTCAGTTACAACCCAGTTATAGGCCAGTTATAGGCCAGTTTTAGGCCAGTTACAACCCAGTTATAGGCCAGTTATAGGCCAGTTATAGGTCAGTTACAACTCTAGTTATAGGCCAGTTATAGGCCAGTTTTAGGCCAATTATAGGCCAGTTATAGGTCAGTTACAACCCAGTTATAGGCCAGTTATAGGCCAGTTTTAGGCCAGTTACAACCCAGTTATAGGCCAGTTATAGGTCAGTTACAACTCTAGTTATAGGCCAGTTATAGGCCAGTTTTAGGCCAATTATAGGCCAGTTATAGGTCAGTTACAACCCAGTTATAGGCCAGTTATAGGCCAGTTTTAGGCCAGTTACAACCCAGTTATAGGCCAGTTATAGGTCAGTTACAACTCTAGTTATAGGCCAGTTATAGGCCAGTTTTAGGCCAATTATAGGCCAGTTATAGGTCAGTTACAACCCAGTTATAGGCCAGTTATAGGCCAGTTTTAGGCCAGTTACAACCCAGTTATAGGCCAGTTATAGGTCAGTTACAACTCTAGTTATAGGCCAGTTATAGGCCAGTTTTAGGCCAATTATAGGCCAGTTATAGGTCAGTTACAACCCAGTTATAGGCCAGTTATAGGCCAGTTTTAGGCCAGTTACAACCCAGTTATAGGCCAGTTATAGGTCAGTTACAACTCTAGTTATAGGCCAGTTATAGGCCAGTTTTAGGCCAATTATAGGCCAGTTATAGGTCAGTTACAACCCAGTTATAGGCCAGGTATAGGCCAGTTTTAGGCCAGTTACAACCCAGTTATAGGCCAGTTATAGGCCAGTTATAGGCCAGTTACAACCCAGTTATAGGCCAGTTTTAGGCCAGTTACAACCCAGTTATAGGCCAATTATAGGCCAGTTATATGTCAGTTACAACCCAGTTATAGGCCAGTTATAGGCCAGTTTTAGGCCAGTTACAACCCAGTTATAGGCCAGTTACAACCCAGTTATAGGCCAGTTATAGGCCAGTTACAACCCAGTTATAGGCCAGTTATAGGCCAGTTACAACCAAGTTATAGGCCAGTTAAAACCCAGTTATAGGCCAGTTATAGGCCAGTTACAACCAAGTTATAGGCCAGTTTTAGGCCAGTTACAACCCAGTTATAGGCCAATTAAAACCCAGTTATAGGCCAGTTATAAGCCAGTTACAACCCAGTTATAGGCCAGTTATAGGCCAGTTACAACCAAGTTTTAGGCCAGTTTTAGGCCAGTTACAACCCAGTTTTAGGCCAATTATAACCCAGTAACAGGCCAGTTAAACCCAATTATAGGCCAGTTACAACCCAGTTATAGGCCAGTTACAACCAAGTTATAGGCCAGTTTTAGGCCAGTTACAACCCAGTTTTAGGCCAGTTAAAACCCAGTTATAGGTACAGTTTGTCTTTTTGACCAAAGATATTACATTTTATTTGAAAGATAAAAATGACTTTCAGCTGTGAAAGAGACCCCATCATAAAACATCTGGGTTTTGATGATAAAATAAATACCTGACCACATCTGCATGACTTAATTAACTTACAGCACAGTGAGTTTTCAGTATTTGGTCAAAATAAATGATCAGTGTTTTAATAAATATTAGGACAATCATTAGGACAAAAGGTAAGCCATTTCATTTTTGTTTTTATTGGATCGTTGTCACACAGGAAGTTTGTTACAGCAGGTCAGTTAAGCAGAATAATATTTATTATTATTTTATTATTATTCTCTGAAATGTAATTTTACAAAACTTAATTAAAAATCTGTAAATTTACAATCAGCAGGAAAATAAGCAACAATAACGCATTCACCATAAAGAAAAATGAGACAAAAGTCTTCATGATGTCAGATCTGGATGTTCAGAATATATTTATACACATTATTACAGAAAAAAAACAACTTGTTTTATTCTTTATGTTCAGCAGGAAGCCTTTCTCTGGGAGTTCCTCTTCATCCTGATGGATTTCTGAAAGACAAAACAGAAGAAATCTTTATTTCATGTGATCTGAGAATGTTTTATCAAACACAGAAAACATTAAAGCAGAGGCTGATTCATCAAGAAAAATAAAGAACTTTATTATCAACTTATTAAAGGTTTAAAAAACATATTTTCTGTTTAATTTCAGTGAACAGATAACTAAATATCATCTTTATTAAAATAAATATTCTTTAGAACAAATGAGCTGAAGAACCTCAGATATAAGAGGATTTTCACACCAAGGGTTTTGCAGAGTGGTGTTCTGTTACTGGACTCTCTGGAACCAGCATGTTGGAGCACAGGTTGGTCCACAGGTGTACCTGGTACCACTTCAGGCCAAAGGTCAATGACTGATTCTGTGATCGGGTCATCAGACCTGAGGCCCTGTGTTTTGGACACTCAGGTAAAGGACCACCTGGACACACCTGGTAAACCCAAACCAGGAGTGAGGGTGAACCAGAAGCGTCTGGCAGAGCCGCTTGTCCATGAGATCTTCACCTCAAACCACCAGGTCCAGGGGGAGGTCAGGGACATGGGATCTGAATGGACCAGGTTCAGGGTCTCTGGTGCAGATGCAGGTTCCAGGAGCTGTGGCCTGAATGTCACTGGTTGTGGCAGCAACCAGAGGACCAGCTGGGGGAAACCGTGAAGCTGAAGAAGGAGGCCTTCAGGGCTGGGCTGTCCTTGAGGATTCCTGCAGCAGCTGACAGGTGCAGGGTGGCCAGAAGGACTGCAGGGTTTCCAAGGAGGTCATGGGAGTTTGACTCTCCAGTCTACATGTTTTGTAGATCTGGAATGGGCTTATCAGGAAGTCTTGTTCATGAGTGACGGCAGGATGGAGCAGGAGATGGATGGACGAATCAAAGCCTCGTCTGCAGTAATGAGGGTAAACTCTGAATTTACTGCTCCATCTACGTCCCAACCTTCACCTGAGGTCATGAGGTTTGGATCATGACTGAAAGAAAGAGATCCTGGATCCAAGCTGCTGAAATGAGCCTCCTCTGTAGGGCGGCCGGGCTCAGCCTTAGAGAGAAGGTCAGGAGCTCCATCATCCGGGAGTAGCTCAGAGTAGAGCCGCTGCTCCTCCTCAGCGAAAGGAGTCAGCTGAGGTTGTTCAAGCATCTGATCAGGACGCCTCCTGGACGTCTCCCTTTGAAGGTTTTCAGGCATGTCCTGCTGACAAGAGTCCTTGGGGCAGATCCAGAACTCCTCTGTGGCCTGGGAACATCTTTGGATCCCCAGGAGGAGCTGGAGAGTCTCTGGGGAGTCTCTGGGGAGTCTCTGGGGAGTCTCTGGGGACTCTGGGGAGTCTCTGGGGAGTCTCTGGGGAGTCTCTGGGGAGTCTCTGGGGAGTCTTTGGGGAGTCTTTGGGGAGTCTCTGGGGAGTCTCGGGGGAGAGGGAGGTCTGGGTTTCCCTCCAGGACCCGACCACAGATAAGTGGTAGAAGATGGATGGATGAATTTTCTTAGTTTAATTAGGAGTTCATTAAATGAGATGATTAATAATTAATTAGTTTTTCAGTCATGTAAAACCTGCAAACTTTTTTCTACCAAAACTCATCGGATGATTTTTATTTTACTAAAATAAACAGAAACTACATTTGTTTTTTTGGTGGTGAAATGATAATTAAACAGAAAATCACCTGGATTTTCTCTCCACATCAGACGAGCTCGTTTGTTGACTAAAGTTCTGTCTTCATGAATCCTTCAGTAAATCGTCTTCAGAACAGGAACTGTTCTACGTTTGAGGTTTATGGTTTTATAAATCTCAGCTCGTATGAAGCTCTGGACCAGAGGACCAGATGAGCTTTAATCGTGTCCAGAAGCTTCAACAGCTTCCAGATGAAAAATGACCCATCTTAGGTTTTTCACACGACCTCTGTCTGTATTTTAGAATTATTCCCTCAGACGGAACACAGCAATAAAACACAAGCTAAAGGTTCCAGAAGTAAACAACAACAACAACAACCTCTGATGATGACTGTCTGATCCTGTTTGATCCTGTGTGGTTCTGTGTGGTTCTGCGTGGTTCTGTGTGGTTCTGCGTGGTTCTGTCTGATCCTGCATGGTTCTGCGTGGTTCTGTCTGATCCTGTCTGATCCTGCATGGTTCTGCGTGGTTCTGTACTCACACTGGCTGATCCACAGGCGCAGTGTCATCAGAACGTTGAAGACCACGGTCTTGAGGAAGATGACCCTCAGGACGGAGACGGTGAGCGCTGCCAGGTTCACCATCGGATCTGAAACAATCAGCGCCACAATTAAACCAAACGTTTGGGTTTTAAAGTACGGTCTGGGTGTTCTGCCAGGTTCTGCACCTACCTGGTTCCACAGTAGCTTCACATTTGTCTTCTGTCTCGGTCTCTGAAAAACCAACAGATCAAAACTTCATCAGCAAACATTAAAATCATCAAAGCACCAACCTGTTGGAAGTGAAATAAAAGGTTTCTGTTCTTTTAATCCGGAACATTTAAATCAGTCTTTCATCTGTTTTAGTTTGGGTTCTTTGGGTTCTGATATTGGAACGATTGGAGTGATTCCTCACCGTTACATCCGGTCTCAGAGTCTTTCAGGAACGCCACCTGGCTGTAGATCCCGGAGGAGTACTGGGTCACCTGCGTTCCATTGAACAAGCCTATGTTCTTCGTGGCGTTGTGTCTGGAGAACCCGGTGGCCAAACAGACCCTGGTGCCGTTGTGTTCTAGTTTGTAGAACTCAGGTTTGCTTTCATCCCCTGAAACACACAGAAGAACAAAACCATCAGAACTGGGTTCTATTTGAAGGAAACAGAACCGAATCCGGAGAGAACGCTGCGTTGTTCTGCTGGTTTCCCTTTTCCTTTTGTGACAAACGGAACGTTTCTGAGTTTCCAGCCTCTGGGTCAGACAGAACCCTGAGGTTCCAGGCGGTTCTGGTTCTGATTGTCAGATGTTCTGGGCTCATCAAAGGTTTGATGTTCCCAGCGTTCTCACCGTGTTTAAAGTTCTACTGAAATCCATCAGATTATTGTTTTATTTTAATCTCAGATTTAAAACTTTGAAGATTTTAACCCTTTCAGGTGATCTCTGAAGTTTAATCTGACGTTTTATGACCTGAAAGCTTCTGTTTGAGTTTTGAACTGATTTCAGGTTTTTAATTTACGGATTTATTGAACAGAACTTTGCTCCACTTGTTTTCTTTAAACTTGCTTTAATAACTAAAGTTTGAATTAAATTAAGGATTTAATCCCAGTGCCGCTGTCGTTCACACAACATGTTGCTGAATTACAAAAACGAGGATTCAAACGTTTTGCTCAATCAGATGCAGGTTTTTATTTCTTAATCTCAGTAAATTCAAATGATTATTAGTTTACCTGTTTTGTCTTGTTTTATATTTAAAAGTAAGTGTTTTTCTGTTTGTTTTCTGGTTTTAAACAGACAAAAATCTTGAACTAAACCAAATTAAAACAACGATTGGAGTTTCTGCTTTAATAAAATATATTAAATACTTTATTTTTTGCTCTTTTGGATTTGTGTAGAGTTTGTTTACCAAACTTTTTAATATAAAAACTTATCTTAAAACTATAATGTTGTCAAGGAGTTTCATCTTTTTGATGTTTTTAAAGCTAATATTTATTGTGGTAAAGAGTTTAAATCAACTTAATTAATTAATTAAATTACTGTCACTGAAATAAAGAAAGGAAATGTTTCAGTCACAACTTTAGTTTTGTTTTGTGATAAACATGTTAAATCATTTTGTATTTGGTTGAGAGGATTATATTTCTGAACATTTAGCTTCAAATAAAACCTCTGAAATTAAATCCTAAATGATCCAAATGAATCTTTTCTGCTTCCTGTTGGAGTAAAATGTTTCCAGAAGAAGAAACTTCATCATCAGGTTCATTATCCCCCCGCAGACATGAAAGGCAGGCGATCATGTAAGTGAAAGTTTCTGTCCTTAGTTTGTCTGTTAGCAAAATATCTTCTGATCTTAGAATCCAACCTGCAGAAAGAAATCACTGGATGTTCCTCTACAACTAAAGATGGCCGCCACAACAACAAAGAGAGGCGTCTAACTGATATGGTAGGTGTGGTAATAGCTGAGGATTCTTTCCAAGCCACCGTCCGAAGGCCAACAGGAACAAGAAACTCCCAACAACTCATTTCTGACTATTATTTCCTGTCAGGTAAAATACTTGAACTGATCTAAAAATATGATGAAATATTGATTTAAAAGTGGGACAATAATTGTAGAATTTAGATGCAGCTTTTAGCAGATTTAACAAATGTTTTCATGTTTTTTTTGTCTGTTTTCTCTGATATTTTCACAGCAGAATGAAGGATTTCTAAAGAAGCATCAGAAAGTTCTGTTAGATTCTTACTGGACTGGATGAAAAGTTTGGTTCCTTCTCCAAAGAGGATTTTTCCTGCAGTGTTCGTCACACCATGAACACCATCAAGTATAAAACCTCAGAGCTGCTGATCTTTATANATACACAACTTAACCAGCTGATTAACCAACTAAACACAACTTAACCAGCTGATTATCAATTATACACAACTTAACCAGCTGATTAACCAACTAAACACAACTTAACCAGCTGATTATCAATTATACACAACTTAACCAGCTGATTAACCAACTAAACACAACTTAACCAGCTGATTATCAATTATACACAACTTAACCAGCTGATTAACCAACTAAACACAACTTAACCAGCTGATTATCAATTATACACAACTTAACCAGCTGATTAACCAACTAAACACAACTTAACCAGCTGATTATCAATTATACACAACTTAACCAGCTGATTAACCAACTAAACACAACTTAACCAGCTGATTATCAATTATACACAACTTAACCAGCTGATTAACCAACTAAACACAACTTAACCAGCTGATTATCAATTATACACAACTTAACCAGCTGATTAACCAACTAAACACAACTTAACCAGCTGATTATCAATTATACACAACTTAACCAGCTGATTAACCAACTAAACACAACTTAACCAGCTGATTATCAATTATACACAACTTAACCAGCTGATTAACCAACTAAACACAACTTAACCAGCTGATTATCAATTATACACAACTTAACCAGCTGATTAACCAACTAAACACAACTTAACCAGCTGATTATCAATTATACACAACTTAACCAGCTGATTAACCAACTAAACACAACTTAACCAGCTGATTATCAATTATACACAACTTAACCAGCTGATTAACCAACTAAACACAACTTAACCAGCTGATTATCAATTATACACAACTTAACCAGCTGATTAACCAACTAAACACAACTTAACCAGCTGATTATCAATTATACACAACTTAACCAGCTGATTAACCAACTAAACACAACTTAACCAGCTGATTATCAATTATACACAACTTAACCAGCTGATTAACCAACTAAACACAACTTAACCAGCTGATTATCAATTATACACAACTTAACCAGCTGATTAACCAACTAAACACAACTTAACCAGCTGATTATCAATTATACACAACTTAACCAGCTGATTAACCAACTAAACACAACTTAACCAGCTGATTATCAATTATACACAACTTAACCAGCTGATTAACCAACTAAACACAACTTAACCAGCTGATTATCAATTATACACAACTTAACCAGCTGATTAACCAACTAAACACAACTTAACCAGCTGATTATCAATTATACACAACTTAACCAGCTGATTAACCAACTAAACACAACTTAACCAGCTGATTATCAATTATACACAACTTAACCAGCTGATTAACCAACTAAACACAACTTAACCAGCTGATTATCAATTATACACAACTTAACCAGCTGATTAACCAACTAAACACAACTTAACCAGCTGATTATCAATTATACACAACTTAACCAGCTGATTAACCAACTAAACACAACTTAACCAGCTGATTATCAATTATACACAACTTAACCAGCTGATTAACCAACTAAACACAACTTAACCAGCTGATTATCAATTATACACAACTTAACCAGCTGATTAACCAACTAAACACAACTTAACCAGCTGATTATCAATTATACACAACTTAACCAGCTGATTAACCAACTAAACACAACTTAACCAGCTGATTATCAATTATACACAACTTAACCAGCTGATTAACCAACTAAACACAACTTAACCAGCTGATTATCAATTATACACAACTTAACCAGCTGATTAACCAACTAAACACAACTTAACCAGCTGATTATCAATTATACACAACTTAACCAGCTGATTAACCAACTAAACACAACTTAACCAGCTGATTATCAATTATACACAACTTAACCAGCTGATTAACCAACTAAACACAACTTAACCAGCTGATTATCAATTATACACAACTTAACCAGCTGATTAACCAACTAAACACAACTTAACCAGCTGATTAACCAATTATACACAACTTAACCAGCTGATTAACCAACTAAACACCATCATTTATTCTGAATTCGGCTGCAGTAAAGACACATTTGTTGCCATGAAGGATGGGTGATCATGTAATTGTCTGTGGGTTGGTTTACTTGTCTCTTAGCAAACTATCTTGGTAACCATTGGACATGTTTTGATAAAAATCTCAAATTAATCATTGGATGAGACTCCACAAGCGATTAACATATGAGTTGACCCTCATTCAAAATGGCTGCCGCAGCTAATCAACATTGACAAACAGAGAAATGTCTGTAAGTCAGTCAGTTTTACACATATTGAGCTAAAACCTTGTGTGTGTGGTAGCAGCTGGGAGTAATCCCCGACAGGTCCTCTGAGCTCTGACTGATCAGGTAAGTTTCTGTAAAATTAAACAACAAGAAAAGCACGGCGGGCGTTTTCCAGCAGAGAAAGATGGTTTTAGGTTCAAACTCTGGGCTGATGGGTGATATGCATTTTTCCAGGAATACTGTCGGCTTTTAACTCAGTTTGATCAAAAAGTTTTTCACTTTTTCATTTTGGTTTCAAACAGAAAGTGGTGATTTACTGAAAATAAATGTTTGAGTTTTAAGTTAGATAATCAAAGTAAACTCACAGGTTTGGATGATTAATTTGGTTCCTGATCCGAAGTCCAGTTTTCTGAGTCCAGACTGAGTCCCACACTGATCAACATCCTGACCCAAAGCTCAGAACCCAATCAGAACCATGTCTCAGCTCAGTTAGGAGAATCTCAGGTGGAAACGCTCATCGCTGTATTAGATTTGATTTAAAATGAATTTTTCTTTGTAAACATTTGTTCTTTGTGAGAAAAATTAATTGGACTTATTCTGTAATGAAAGGTGACATAAAAACTAACTGCAGATGCTGTCGAGGAATTTCTTACTTTTCTCTACAAACAGAGTCGCTCCTGGACCAAACAGAAGTTTGGATCCTCCAACATTCACACAACGATAACGGCACCAACGAAAACTCCCTCCGCTGAAGGTTTCAAGAAGCAACATGTGGTCGTTTCAACCATATTTACAGAGTTTAACCCGAGACTTACTGACACTAAACCATCCTATTTGTAGCTGCGAGGGTTTGAAGGTTGAAGAATCTGCCTGACATTCTGGATTCTGACTGATTTAACCGTCTCAAACTTTCTTCAAGTTCAAGGTAAATCAGGCA
>NW_023665773.1:61842-63529 GCF_001649575.2 Kryptolebias marmoratus | reverse complement strand
GGAGTTTGATGATGTACATTTATTCTGAATTCAGTTATTAAGATTATTTTAAAGCTGAATCTTAATCTCATCATTTAGGACAACAGTAAACATTTGTTTGTCGTTAATAAACTATAGTTTAATGTTATTAATAAAGGTTAAATTGAACTCACGGCTCTCGACCATCAGTTTGGTTCCTTCTCCAAAGAAAAGTTTCCAGCTCGACCCAGAAGCAGTCACACAGTAAATCTGACCTGAACAAGATCTAAAAGTGTTCCTGCAAACATTTCCTGCAGGAAATATTCATAAATCAGATGGAAATGTGTCCCAGCTCTGAAGAAATAGCTGCTGGTTCACAGTTTGTTTGATTAGAACAAAAACTGCATCTGGGCTCACAGGTTTACTGTCATTTACAACCAATAAACTGAAACTATAAAATTATTTCAACATATAATAGAAACTTTTGATATCCAGATTTCTTTATAAAATCATCTTTGTTGTTTTAGTTTTGTCTCAAAATGAGTAGAAATGAAGTAAAACACATCATCTGCAAACAAACGTACATTAAATCCGGTTTTATAACCTTTTTCTGGCCTATTTTCCAAAGTAAGGACAACTTTTATTAAATCTGTCAGTAAAACCTGAAGAAATGTCAAAGTTTACATGATCCCTCCACATCGTCACCATGAAGTGATCTGATTTCATCTGTAAACTGGAGGATTGTAGTTTCCTCTTTAACAGTTAATACTCACTGCTCTCTATTGTTACTTTGGTCCCTTTTCCAAAAATCACTTTCCATGACCCCGTAGATCCCGTCACACAGAGGATTTCCTCTGAACAGAAACACCAGTCGCTCTGCATGAAGAGCAGCTGCTTCTTCTGCAAAACTAACGCAGAAGAATCACCTTTAACTGCTGAAACTGCTTTCTATTAACTTTGATTTAATTCTGTTATTTTAAGGTCAGAAGTTGGGATATGAGGCAAAACAAGACAAGTTTAGAAAAGGTTCAACTAACTAAGGCAGGTTGTAGTTCATTAAACACAGATGATAAAATGTTGCTGCTTACTTGAATCAACGGTCAGTTTTATGCCGGAACCAAAGAAGAGTTTTTCTGAGTAACTATTCACACAACAAGGAACTGACTGACATGAACCCTGAACAGAAGGTCAGCACAGAAAGAGCGATTCAATCTAAATAAAACCAAATAAATTCACTCACTTGATTCCACTTTCAGTTTGGTTCCAGAACCAAACAGGAGTTTAGAGTTTGAATACTGAGACACACAACAAGAGAGTCAACGACAGAAACTCTCAGCTGTCTTCTCATCAGAAGTTTGGTGTTTAAAGCTTTAAAACCTTCTGATCAGATTTATCTCATTCTAAACATTAATTAAACTTTAAAACACCAAATGTTCAGCCTCAGTTGGTTTACTGACAGAGATAATAACAGCAACAATATCCAGCTAACTGCTCTCATACAGATGTGTCGGAATACAAAATAAATTTTATCAAGTTAACATAACTCCTTTATAAAAATCATCATCATCATCATCAGATGCTTCAGTAATGATACTCACTGGCTTCAATCATTAGTTTAACTCCTTTTCCAAAATACAGTTTCCAGCCTGCAGCTCCACTCAGAGTCACACAGACCTTCCTGTCAGATCAACAACTATCTGATTAAATCAACAACTATCTGATTAAATCA
>NW_023665773.1:53213-59390 GCF_001649575.2 Kryptolebias marmoratus | reverse complement strand
ATTAAATCAATAACTATCTGATTAAATCAGTAACTATCTGATTAAATCATTATCTGATTAAATCAATAACTATCTGATTAAATCAACAACTATCTGATAAACAAATAACTCGGGTGATTAAATAAAGAATGGTTTCCTAACGAGCGGAGGACTTCCTGTCCTTCATTTTATTTTGAAATAAACTGTTTGTGTTGGCAGCTAGTTTAGATAGTCGGGCTCGATCAGATATTAATGAACAAACCAAATATTTTACCTCATTTTCAAACAGCTGACAAACATTGAAACTGTCGAGTTAATCTTAACTCCAACAATACTGACTAAAACCAGCAGATTCCTGTTCCCGTCAGATAAGAAGTATTCCTGCTGTGAAATGTTGACGTCTGTTAGAACATTTTTCTACAAAGACAGAAATTCACTCACTTGATTCGACTTTCAGTTTGGTTCCAGAACCAAACTGGAGTTTAGAGTTTGCAAAGTTGTTCACACAGTCAGAGAGTCCTCGACAGAAAGTCTGAGCGCTGACGTGACTTAACCAGCCGATTAACCAATCAAACCAGCTGATTAACAATCTAACCAGCTGATTAACCAATTAAACACAACCTAAGAGGTGATTAATTAATTAACCAACTGATTAACCCATTAAACCAGCTGATTAACCAATTAAACCAACTGATTAACAACTAAACACAACCTAACAGGTGATTAATTAATTAACCAACCGATTAACCCATTAAACCAGCTGATTAACCAATTAAAGCAACTGATTAAGAACCAGACACAACCTAACCAGCTGAATAATCAATCAAACCAGCTGATTAACAATCTAACCAGCTGATTAACCAATTAAACACAACCTAAGAGGTGATTAATTAATTAACCAACTGATTAACCCATTAAACCAGCTGATTAACCAATTAAACCAGCTGATTAACCAATTAAACCAGCTGATTAACAACTAAACACAACCTAACAGGTGATTAATTAATTAACCAACCGATTAACCCATTAAACCAGCTGATTAACCAATTAAAGCAACTGATTAAGAACCAGACACAACCTAACCAGCTGAATAATCAATTCAACCAGTTGATTAACAATCAGAAACAGCTTAGCAGTTTAAATGTAATTAAAGTTGAATAAAAGAGAAAAACCTACTCGGCTGAACGGTGAGTTTGGTTCCAGAACCGAAGATGATTTTAGAGTTTGCAAAGTCAGTCACACAGTCAGAAAGTCATCGACAGAAAGTCTGAGCGCTGACATGGCTTAACCAGCCGATTAACCAATTAAACCAGCTGATTAACCAATTAAACACAACTTAACCAGCTAATTAACCAATTAAACCAGCTGATTAACCAATTAAACCAGCTGATTAACAACTAAACACAACCTAACAGGTGATTAATTACTCAACCAGCTCATTAGCAACGAAACCAGCTAATTATCAGTCAAACACAACCTAACCAGGTGATTAACAACCTAACCATCTAATTAACCCATTCAACCAACTGATTAACAATCAGACACAGTTTAGCAGTTTAAATGTAATAAAAGTGGAATAAAAGAGAAAAACCTACTCGGCTGAACAGTGAGTTTGGTTCCAGAACCGAAGATGATTTTATTTCCATAATTATTCACACAGTGAAAATCCCTCCAACAGGAACTGAGACCAACACCAACATTTATCTCTCCAGTCAATCATTCTAAATCATTTTACCCCAAGAGCAGGTTCAGTTTAACTGAGGTTTTATTTTTATTTCTTTCATCTGAATTATTTATCTGTAAACTGCAGCTTCAACAGGTATAAACCTTGATGAAAATGTTTCAGAAATGATCACAAAGAAGTTTTTTTCACAGGAATTCAACTTACTCTTCTCAACAGTGAGTTTGGTTCCGTGTCCAAAGATTATTTTCTGTGCTCCGGTTCCAGACACACAGTGTTTGAGATCTCAACTAGAACCTCAGCCTAAAGAACCCAATATTACATGAAACTATCACATCGTGTATCAAAGTAACAGGAAAATAATTACAGAACGATAAATAAATAATGGTTATCTTTCATCTTCTTGATTTATTTCACCGGTTTATTACCTTATTTTGATTTCAGGTACATTTTACTGATCTAACTGTAGGTTTTCTGCACAATTATAGTTTTATTTTGAGTTGAGTCATAGTGTAGAGATAAATAATGTCATTTATTGCATTTCCAGGTTAAAAAAGCCTTTAAAACATTAAGAGTTTGAATAAATGTTGTTCATGGTTGCAGCATCACTTTTAATCAAATACTTTTACTTACCTGCCTGCATTTACTGTTCCTTCACCTCTCAGGAAGTTAAATTATAAACTGTAACTTAGATTTAATAAAAAAGATTAGATATTTTTGTAAAAACAGTAATTCTACAGCATTCATTAGGAACAAATATAATCACATCATCTGCAAACAGTTTGACTTTACCAGACAAAAAAATTAATATCGGAACAGATTTTAAACATTTAGCTACATTTTGGGATATTTTGTATTATTTTGAATCCAAATGATGTTTCCCTTTTTTTAAACATTTAGAAAACTAATGTTTATTTTAGTATGAGTGAATATTTTTACATAAAAACATAAGTTATGCAGGAACTAGTTAAGAGTAATGATTAAATAAGTCAGTTTTATTTATTCACTGATTTCTACTGTGAATTTGGTTCCTTTTCCAAAGTTCAGCCTTTTGTTTATTACATCATATTTGTCATCTTATTAACAGCAATTATTAAGATTCAGACATTAAAGTCTGTTTCGTTGCAGATACTCACTCATTGTTACGATGAGTTTGGTTCCTTTTCCAAACAGGAGTTTGTAGTTTCCTCCAGTTGTCACACAGTCAGTCGGGTCAGAACAAATATTGTGTTCTTAGAAATCTACGTTTAAAACACATTTTTAACGATGGAAAACAACGTCTTTCTTTTCTTAACCAACATATTTTGTTTTCTTACACAAAAGATGTTCTGGATGTTTGTGTATGTAGAGTAAATTTTGTTTTTCATAGTTTTAGAAAAGTTTAAAGTTCTGTAAGTTAAATTTAAAATATTTCTGATGCACCAAAACTAACATTTGATTAGAGCTCGGTTTTACATGTTTGATTTTATTTGAGGTTATTTTAGCTTCCAGATGAACTCAAAGAACCAACTGAATTTATTTCATGACTTTGAGACGTTACTCACTGGATAAAACAATCAGTTGGGTTCCAGAGCCGAAGGTGATTTTAAATCCTCCAGAAGTTTTCACACTCTGAGAAACTCAGCTGCAGAAACTCAGAGATGGACGATTAAAGTTAAAACACTCATTTCATGACGTTTAAAATGTCTTCAACATGTGGAAACAGAAACACAATAAAAGTAAGAGAAAACATCCAGATATTCATTTCTTTTATGTTCTGTTTTAAATATTTCAGGTTTACTGTTAGTTTGATCACAATGACTCCTAATTTAATTATAATAAGTCTGAAGTTTAATCATATGCTTGTGTTTAAATCATTTTCTTACAGCCTTATTGTAGTTTTTATACAGAAAACTGTCTGACACACGTTTGGTTGAATCGTTGCTGCTGGCTGTAAATATTTTACATTTAGGTTCCTGTTTTTCCTCACTGATCATCCAGCCTGCTCCTCTCAACTTTAACTCATTCAGTTTCAGCCACATCTGTTCAAAACTCTGCACATCTGGACTTATTATTTTCTACTGTCGTAGAGGACGGAGCCATTTCTTCAAAGTTAGAAACTAAAACCATCTTTTCACCCTTTTTTTCTTAATTTACTGCCAATGAATGGTACATGAGTTATACTTCCAATATCAACGGGACAACTTTTATAAAGAATATAGTTTCTACAGAATTCAGAGTTTCTACAGTATTTGCAGTATTTGCGGTATTTATAGTTTCTACAGAATTCAGAGTTTCTACAGTATTTGCAGTATTTGCAGTATTTGCGGTATTTATAGTTTCTACAGTGTTTGCAGTGTTTGCAGTTTGCAGTGTTTGTAGTATTTGCAGTGTTTGCAGTGTTTGCAGAGGTACTCACTGGTTTCTACAGTGAGTTTGGTTCCTTCACCAAACAGGAGCTTCAGGCCTCCAGTTCCAGAAGTCACACAGTAAAACTGATCTGAACCATTACTGACGAGAGGAATGTCTGAAACACGACTGCAGCTTAAATCTTTATCTTCTCATTAACTGTGCTGAACTTCAACAGGATTTAAGTTGAATCAAAGGGTTAAAGAAGCTTTTTCTACCAAGTTCTTACTATAAAAATCTACTCTTGCATTTAGTGTTTTGATGTTTTTAGACTAAATGTTTTCTTGGTTTTACATCATTTTAAGAGAAGTTTTAACAGAAAGAACATCAACCACAATCATTTCAACAAAACAAGAAACCTTCACCTTTGCTGTCAATTTGGAGGAAGATTAATACATTTTAATTTATAAATGATTAATACTCACTGGTTTCAATAGTTAATCTGGTTCCGTCTCCAAATGTTAGTTTATAGTTTCCTGATCCAACAGACACACAGTTAATCTGATCCAAACAAGAACCGCCCTGCACATTAAACTAATTACATCATTCAGTAACAGATGGTAAAAAATATAAAAACATTCACAGGTGAAGCTCAAACCCTATTTTTAACCATCATCTCATTCTTTTTTTAAGTGTTTTTCTGTTCCTATTAAAAGACACATTTTATTATTTTATGTATGAAATATGTTTTATTTATAAAACTCTAAGAAGCAAAATGGGTCTTTAAGGTGGTTAAGATAAAAGTTATTCGGAAAGATTCAGTTTTTCTAAACTAACCAGACTGTCTAAGGAGAAATTAACNGTCTGTAACCAGCATAACCAGTCTGTAACCAGTATAACCAGTCTGTAACCAGCATAACCAGTCTGTAACCAGTCTGTAACCAGTATAACCAGTCTCCTCCTGGAACAAAGGAAGCACTAGCAGCCCTGTGGTTTCAGCCTGTAAAGCAACAGTCAGTAATAATAATAATAATATTAAACTCCTCTCTGGTTTTAATGAGTTAGTCAGTAACTTACTTGTGGAAACAGTTAGTTTGGTTCCTGAAGCAAAGACGAGTTTAGCTGCTACCGACGCAGACACACTCTGACACACACAACCACACAAACTGACGCTCAGCTCGTTCATCTTTACTAACCCTTGGATTATTCTGGAAACATTTACTCAGGTTTTAGAGTGAATTTAATCTGTTTAACAGATTCAAATATTTATTATCCTCCTCAAACAAAACCAAAGCTCAGTGGATCACATCATCTGCAGAGCCTGGAGCTTTTTCAGATTTTTAGGTCTTTTAGCTGATAATCTTCCTGTGGTGGTTGGATACTCACGGCTCTCTACTCTCACTTTAGTCCCACTTCCAAAAAGGATCTTCCTGTTTGCAGATCCAGTCACACAGTCAGTGGAACCAGAACAAGAACCGTTTGGACCTGACTGCCGTTTGAAGCTTTACTTACTGCAGAAATATGTTGGAGGAATGATTTATAAACTTAAACACATGTAAGACATTTGATGCCTGAGTTCTTTGCTAAAAGGAGATTTACCTGATTTATGGGACCAAAAACAGGTTTAATGTTCTAAACAAAGATAAGACGGTCTTAATAAAACTTTTATAAAGTTTAGACTTACGAGATTCGACAGTCAGCTTCATTCCTTCACCAAAAATCATTTTTCTGTTTCCAGTTTGAGTCACACAACATGGCCGCCTCTAACAAGAACCACTGGACTCGCCCAGCTGCACTTCTCCACATTTAAACACTTTTTATGACTCCAGTGTTTTACAACGAGCTCAGCTGAAGTCAGAACGATGTTCTACATGATGTGAAGGGTCAACACTGGAATGATGTTCTGCAGCTATTTCCTTCTTTGATTACATCCATTAAGAATTATTGGAACAGATCAGATTAAGATGATTCAACCATGACACCTGACTGCAGAGAGCCGGGATGTTGGTCTGTTAGCAAAACATCTCAGGAACCAGTGGACAGATTCCAGTTCCAACTCAGTCGGTTTTACAGACATTGAGTCGGGCCCAACAGGTCGCGTGAGAGCTCAGTTTAAAACTTTAGATTCAGTATGAAGGTGGTTTTGAGAACATAGAGTCCTCTAAACCCGACCCGTTACTCACTTTGTT
>NW_023665773.1:49876-53113 GCF_001649575.2 Kryptolebias marmoratus | reverse complement strand
GTTCTGTTTAACTGGGTTCTGGCCCCGGCTGGGTTTGTGTTCTGGAGCTCGGTGCTGTGTGAACGCTGCTGGTGGAAATAAGGTTCTGTTTGGAACCGGAACCAGATTAAGCATCAAACGCAGTGAGTGTTCACACAGGACCACTTTAAAACCAGTTTAATCAGGAACATTTGGTGTAAATCTGGGATCTGCTGGTTTATTTCAACCAAATTCTTCTTCAGGAACCATAAAACCCTGAGAGGAGAATCCTAATCCAGGTGGAACTTTTGTTCTGCTGCAGGTTTGTTTTGTTCTAAGAGTTCAAAGAAACTTTCAGCTTTTTATTTGAAAGAAAATCTTCCAGTTTTTAAACCTCAAACTTGCTGAAAGTTGATTTAATATTTGATTTATTTGATCTAATCTGGTTTAATCTGCCAAGTTTATGTTAACTGGGTTTTAATCTGTTAATCTGATAATATTATAATCTGGTAATTTGTTAATTTAATATTTTTACAATCTTATAATCTAATAATCTGTTAATCTAATAATCTGATAATCTCATAATTTTATAATCTAATAATCTGTTAATCTGATAATCTGTTAATCTGATAATCTGTTAATCTGTTAATAATATAATATAATAATCTGATAATATGAGCTGCCGTCAGTTTGGGCTCTGAGTCGTTTCACTGTGTGAATGTTAACAAGATTATCTTTGGAGGAGGAACAAAACTACGAGTTGATTCCAGTGAGTTCATTTAGTTTTATCCTTTTATTATTATTATTATTTTACTTGTTTTAACAGAAAATATCAAAGTCTCATCTTTGAATTAAAGTCAAACTGTTTCCAACAAAAATCAATAAATACATGAAGAGTTGTAGCTTAAAAAACACAAAATTAATTAATAAAAAATGGAATAATTTCTGTATAAACCCCAAAGAAACTAATCTGCAGATTATTTGTAATAAAAACAGAAAAACAACCAACAGATTTAAATGTTTTAAGTTAAATATTCATTCAAAGAACTCAGTTTTTTTTGTAGAATAAAATGAATCAAACTTTATTTTTTCATCTAAAATCATCTTTAATTTTATTGTTAGCAGAAAATAAAGATTAAAACTAACATCATAAATAAAAATAAACTTCAGGTTCGTCGGCTGCCTGTTGCTCCAGAGATTAATGTAAATATTCAGAATAATATGATAATTATTGATCAAACTTCTGGACTTCAGTTCACTCAGCCTGAAAAACTCTTTTTATTAAAAAAAATCAGTAGTTGTTGTTGTTATTTTGGTTGTTGCTGTTGTTGTTGTTATTTTGGTTGTTGCTGTTGTTGTTGTTGTTGTTATTTTGGTTGTTGCTGTTGTTGTCGTTGTTGTGCTGTGAGTCAGTGTGGGACTTACACTGGAAACAACAAACTGCTGTTTGGATCCGGCAGCAGATTAATCGTAGGAAACAGTGAGTATTAATCTGTAGAAACCTGGAGTTTGGTCCCAGGTTCGGAGGAAACCTAGTGACACTTCAGAGGTTTGAACCTGTGGCTTTATTCTGAAAAACCTTCAGGAACTCTTAAAATAAGGTTGATTTAGGCTTTATTGTGGATTTTAAAGTTTAGATGGGTTCCAAATACAAAGAGGAGGTTCTGAACGATTCAGCAAATCGTTTTCTTTTAGTGAAAAACCAACAGCTTCAGTCAATAAAGAAGAATAACTGATGAGAGTTCTGGTGCTGTGTGACTCAGACTGGAAACAGGAAAATACTGTTTGGTGACGGAGTGAAGCTGATGGTGGAAACCAGTGAGTAATAATAATAATAATATGGATGATGGATGGATGGATGGTTGGATGACAGATGGATGATGGATGTATGGATGACAGATGGATGGATGATGGATGGATGAACTTTATTAATCCACTCCACAGAAACTGGATCAGGTGTGACTCAGGGAAGCAGCAGAAACAGAAATAATTTATCTGAACCGAAGCTTTTTGTCCAGAAATCCTGTAAAATTTAAAGTTCTTGAAGTTCTTCAGCCTCTACAGAAGAACTGTTGGTGTTCAGTTCCTGACAGCACTGTTGGGATCAGGGTTCTTGTTGAGTTCCTGCTGACTGTGTGACATCGTCTGGAAACTGGAAGATGTTTTTTGGAAATGGCATCAAGCTGACAGTAGGGAGCAGTGAGTATCCAGGAGGAGAACCTCCTCATGAGAAAATCAAAATGCACAAAAGAAGAAGTTTGAGTGGATTTATAAACTGCATGTAAAAAGTGTAACGATATGCAGACGATGTGATTAAATATTTTACATTTAACAGTTACAGCTGTTAAACTTCAGTTCTTTCTGCTTCTGCTGTGTTTCAGAAAGAATCTAAAGTCAGATTGAAACGATTCAACCTCAGAAGTTGTTTCTGTATTGGTTGTTTATTTGTTTGTTTGTTTGTTTGTTTACGTTGTTGTGTTTGTCAGAGTGTGTCTCTTTCTGCAACTCAACTCATCTTTGGTTCAGGAACCAAACTGACGCTTGATTCCAGTGAGTTTCTCTAACTTTCATTAAGTTCATTTTTAGACTTTTATTGTTGAGTTTTTAGATAAATCAACAAAATAAGAGCTTTTCTTTTCGATCTGTAAAAACAGTTTTTAATTGTTTTTATGAAACAGGACATAATTACTCTCCTTAAAATTAAAGGAATGAATCTCCTTTAATATCTTTATTATAAAAAACAAAGAAAGGAAAACTAACAGATTCAGCAGGTTTGTCAAATTTAACTTTATTTATTTTACCTGTAAAACCTAAAAGCTGCGTTCTAAAATAATAATATTTAAAATGTTTTACATCCTAATAGTAAACTAATATCGTTACAGAATATTATATTTAGTTTTATTTCAGCATCAGCCGAGGAGCGGTTCTTGTTGAGAACCGATCCACGGTGTGACTGGGAACTACAAGTTTGTGTTTGGAGCGGGAACCCGACTGACTGTACAACAACGTGAGTAATGGGCCAAGTTTAGAGGATTGTTGTTGAACAAAGTGAGTAATGGGCCGAGTTTAGAGGATTGTTGTTGAACAAAGTGAGTAACAGGTCGAGTTTAGAGGATTGTTGAACAAAGTGAGTAATGGGTCGAGTTTAGAGGATTGTTGAACAAAGTGAGTAATGGGCCGAGTTTAGAGGATTATTGTTGAACAAAGTGAGTAATGGGCCGAGTTTAGAGGATTATTGTTGAACAAAGTGAGTAACGGGTCGAGTTTAGAGGATTATTG
>NW_023665773.1:46900-49254 GCF_001649575.2 Kryptolebias marmoratus | reverse complement strand
GGGTCGAGTTTAGAGGATTGTTGTTAAACAAAGTGAGTAACGGGTCGGGTTTAGAGGACTCTATGTTCTCAAAACCACCTTCATACTGAATCTAAAGTTTTAAACTGAGCTCTCACGCGACCTGTTGGGCCCGACTCAATGTCTGTAAAACCGACTGAGTTGGAACTGGAATCTGTCCACTGGTTCCTGAGATGTTTTGCTAACAGACCAACATCCCGGCTCTCTGCAGTCAGGTGTCATGGTTGAATCATCTTAATCTGATCTGTTCCAATAATTCTTAATGGATGTAATCAAAGAAGGAAATAGCTGCAGAACATCATTCCAGTGTTGACCCTTCACATCATGTAGAACATCGTTCTGACTTCAGCTGAGCTCGTTGTAAAACACTGGAGTCATAAAAAGTGTTTAAATGTGGAGAAGTGCAGCTGGGCGAGTCCAGTGGTTCTTGTTAGAGGCGGCCATGTTGTGTGACTCAAACTGGAAACAGAAAAATGATTTTTGGTGAAGGAATGAAGCTGACTGTCGAATCTCGTAAGTCTAAACTTTATAAAAGTTTTATTAAGACCGTCTTATCTTTGTTTAGAACATTAAACCTGTTTTTGGTCCCATAAATCAGGTAAATCTCCTTTTAGCAAAGAACTCAGGCATCAAATGTCTTACATGTGTTTAAGTTTATAAATCATTCCTCCAACATATTTCTGCAGTAAGTAAAGCTTCAAACGGCAGTCAGGTCCAAACGGTTCTTGTTCTGGTTCCACTGACTGTGTGACTGGATCTGCAAACAGGAAGATCCTTTTTGGAAGTGGGACTAAAGTGAGAGTAGAGAGCCGTGAGTATCCAACCACCACAGGAAGATTATCAGCTAAAAGACCTAAAAATCTGAAAAAGCTCCAGGCTCTGCAGATGATGTGATCCACTGAGCTTTGGTTTTGTTTGAGGAGGATAATAAATATTTGAATCTGTTAAACAGATTAAATTCACTCTAAAACCTGAGTAAATGTTTCCAGAATAATCCAAGGGTTAGTAAAGATGAACGAGCTGAGCGTCAGTTTGTGTGGTTGTGTGTGTCAGAGTGTGTCTGCGTCGGTAGCAGCTAAACTCGTCTTTGCTTCAGGAACCAAACTAACTGTTTCCACAAGTAAGTTACTGACTAACTCATTAAAACCAGAGAGGAGTTTAATATTATTATTATTATTACTGACTGTTGCTTTACAGGCTGAAACCACAGGGCTGCTAGTGCTTCCTTTGTTCCAGGAGGAGACTGGTTATACTGGTTACAGACTGGTTACAGACTGGTTATGCTGGTTACAGACTGGTTATACTGGTTACAGACTGGTTATGCTGGTTACAGACTGGTTATACTGGTTACAGACTGGTTATGCTGGTTACAGACAGTTTAAACCAGTTTCAGACTGGTTAATTTCTCCTTAGACAGTCTGGTTAGTTTAGAAAAACTGAATCTTTCCGAATAACTTTTATCTTAACCACCTTAAAGACCCATTTTGCTTCTTAGAGTTTTATAAATAAAACATATTTCATACATAAAATAATAAAATGTGTCTTTTAATAGGAACAGAAAAACACTTAAAAAAAGAATGAGATGATGGTTAAAAATAGGGTTTGAGCTTCACCTGTGAATGTTTTTATATTTTTTACCATCTGTTACTGAATGATGTAATTAGTTTAATGTGCAGGGCGGTTCTTGTTTGGATCAGATTAACTGTGTGTCTGTTGGATCAGGAAACTATAAACTAACATTTGGAGACGGAACCAGATTAACTATTGAAACCAGTGAGTATTAATCATTTATAAATTAAAATGTATTAATCTTCCTCCAAATTGACAGCAAAGGTGAAGGTTTCTTGTTTTGTTGAAATGATTGTGGTTGATGTTCTTTCTGTTAAAACTTCTCTTAAAATGATGTAAAACCAAGAAAACATTTAGTCTAAAAACATCAAAACACTAAATGCAAGAGTAGATTTTTATAGTAAGAACTTGGTAGAAAAAGCTTCTTTAACCCTTTGATTCAACTTAAATCCTGTTGAAGTTCAGCACAGTTAATGAGAAGATAAAGATTTAAGCTGCAGTCGTGTTTCAGACATTCCTCTCGTCAGTAATGGTTCAGATCAGTTTTACTGTGTGACTTCTGGAACTGGAGGCCTGAAGCTCCTGTTTGGTGAAGGAACCAAACTCACTGTAGAAACCAGTGAGTACCTCTGCAAACACTGCAAACACTGCAAATACTACAAACACTGCAAACTGCAAACACTGCAAACACTGTAGAAACTATAAATACCGCAAATACTGCAAATACTGCAAATACTGTAGAAACTCTGAATTCTGTAGAAACTATA
>NW_023665773.1:41701-46800 GCF_001649575.2 Kryptolebias marmoratus | reverse complement strand
TCCTGTATTTTGTGTGTAAATGTGTGAAACAGTTTAGTAAAGTTTCTGATCCGTTACTCACTGGTTTGAACAGTTAATCTGGTTCCAGATCCAAACATCATCTTTCCTACACCTCCATCATTCACACAACATGAAGCTCCTGAACAGAAACTGAGCAGCTTCTCCAACCAGACTCCACTCAGAACATCAGAATCATTAAAAACAGAAACCAGAACTTAGACAAACACAAAGAGGTTTTTCTGCTTCTCGTCTTCAGAACCTTCTGATCACTTACTGGTTCCAGGAATTAGTCGGGTCCCAGATTCAAAGATTATCTTATATCCACCAACAAGAAGGTCCACAGCACAAAGCGGGCAGAACCCAAGTCCATTTCTGATCCTGGTGTCAGAAGAACCACCTTCCTGCCGTTAACCAGCAGCTTGGTGCCGCTTCCAGAGATGGTCCTGGTACCACCAGAACCGCCTGTCCCACAGCCTGACGCCTGGCCGGAGAACCGGACCCGCTTCAACAAACTCAGAACTTCCAAACCCACCAAACCCTGCAGATTCCTTTAGAATCCACCGGTGAGAACAGCTGATCTAGAATCAGACAAAAAACTAACATTTCAACAGTTATTTTACTGACAGAGCAGAACTTACGCCCGTTAACCAGCAGCTTGGTTCCCTTTCCAAAGATGATCTTGTTTCCTCCAGAACTGTATGTCACACAGCCTGATGCCTCGGCACAAGAACCGGGTCGACTTCAACAAACTCAGAACTTTACCTTCAGCCCTGAGCTGCTGGATTCCAAACAAGAACAACTAAATCTGTTGACTTCAGTTCTGAACCTGCTTCAGTTTACTGACATTAATCTCAGGTTTCACTTGGAGGCCATGGACCGGACCGGGTCAGACCAGAACCAGAACCAGGACCAGAGTCCAGGCCGGACTTTTACATTGAAAGATTCTTTAGCTTCACTTCTTCAGCTGAAGTGGTTTAAAATAAATTCATCTGTTTGGTTGGTTGGTTGGTTGGTTGGTTGGATGGATGGTTGGATGGATGGATGGATGGATGGATGGATGGATGGATGGATGGATGGATGGATGGATGGATGGATGGATNAACCATAAATTATATAAATATTTTTAATTACTAAACTGCTTTTACTAGATTATTTTGATTTGGGCAGTTTTAAGTAATTTTAAACATTTTTAGCGTGTAAAACAACAGTTTAATAAAGTTTCTGATGCATTACTCACTGGTCTGAACAGTTAATCTGGTTCCAGGTCCAAAGATCATCTTTCCTGTGTTTCTATTCACACATCATGAATCTCCAGAACAGAAACAGAACCTTCAGCCAGACTCCGCAGAGAACAAAGTTTACTTTCCATCATAAGAGTTTTTAATTTGAGACTAAAACAGAAATATTGTTCCAAAAGAAACTTGATCATCTATAATCTGTCTTCTTTGAGTTTAAAGTTTAGGATCCTTTCAGGATTTCTGAATCGTTCGTGTGTTCGTCTGATCAGACCTTTTGTTTCCAGATTAATAATCTGGGTTCCACGGTTCATCTGGTTCCAGATCCAAACACGATCTTGTTCTGGTTAAACCCGTTCACACAGCACAAACTGTGTCTCTAATTATTATTAATATAAATGTTGTTGTTGTTGAAATGAACCCGGATGATTTCCTTCAGCTCGGAGCTTAGGGGATTATTTAATCTGAGGTTAGAACCTTAAAACCGCAGGTTTGTTCTAAAACTGACAAACGGACCTGAACTGGGTTCCACGGTTAATCTGGTTCCAGATCCAAACAGAAGCCTGTCTCCTCCGTCGTTCACACAGCAGGAAGCTTCAGGACACAAACTGGATTAAAGTTATCCGTTAACTAATCTCTGTTTACAGCGGATTACTGTCATCTTTCAGGTTGAAGCTAAAATCTGAGAGAAAAACTGAACCTTTCGGATCAGAATCCTGATTTGGCTCCAGTTCAAAGATAATCTGAACTGAAACCTGAAATAATCGACTGAAATATAAAGTTTTTGACATTTCTTCATCAGGAGAAACATTAGAGACGAACAAACCTGCTTAATGTTGGGAATCTGACGGATTAAACCTTTAGTTCATCTTTACAATATTCCTCACTGGTTTCTGCAGTTAGTCTGACCCCAGGTCCAAACAGGACCTTTATCTGGTTCTGGTTCCCACATCGTGAGGTTCTGTCAGATTAAACAGGTTTTTAGAGGAATCTTCCTTGTTCTGCTCCGTCCTGAGCATCGATGAGCTTTTTGTTGTTCGCTGATCAGATGAGAGTCAGCTTCATGATCCAGAATTATACAGAAATAATTAAATTATTATAGATTTCCTGGGTTCTGAGTCTGAAGCTCCACATCAGAACGGTTCTGAATCGGATCGGCTGCTTTTTATTCTGACAGGAAAACGGCTCAGACTTTGGTTTATTTTAAAATCAACTTTCTGAGCTGGAAAATTAAAGAAGCTTCTTTTAAATGATTTATGATCAGAACTTACTGGTTTCAGTAATTAGTCGGGTCCCAGATCCAAAGATTATCCTTCTCCCATCATTCACACAACATGAAGCTCCTGAACAGAAACTTCCACCAGACTCCACTCAGAAAATCACTGATTTTACATCCTCCAGCTAATAAACGATAAATAGAAATGATAAATAAAAGAATTAGATTTTTTTAACTTACAAACTCGTTTTTGATCACATTAAAGAGTTAAATCTGATATAAATGTTTCGGTCATCTGTTTTTGTTTGTTATGAAATGTGAATAGTCTGTTACTCACTGGTTTCAGTAATTAGTCTGGTCCCAGATCCAAAGATTATCTTGTTCACATTAGCTCCAGTTGTCACACAACATGAAGCTCCTGATCAGAAACTTCCACCAGACTCCACTCAGAAAATCACTGATTTTACACTCAGAACATCAGACCCGGAGATGATAAATATAAACCATAAGTTATACAAATATTTTTAATTACTAAACTGCTTTTACAAGTTAAATGTTGTCTGCAGTTTTTTTAAGAGGTTGTTTGATGCTAAACTTTGTGTAATTTGAAGCATTTTTCCTGTATTTTGTGTGTAAATGTGTGAAACAGTTTAGTAAAGTTTCTGATCCGTTACTCACTGGTTTGAACAGTTAATCTGGTTCCAGATCCAAAAATTATCTTTACTCCAGATCCAGTATTCACACAACATGAAGCTCCTGANACAGAAACTTCCACCAGACTCCACTCAGAAAATCACTGATTTTACACTCAGAACATCAGACCAATAAATCATTAATTCTGTAAAAACTCTGTTTTTCTTTAAATACTGAAACCTTTTCAACACCTTTCTGAGCATCTTATTCTATATTAGATATAATAATCATATCAACTGTAAACACATTTAGAACATCAGGCCAGGAGATGAGAAATATAAACCATAAATTATATAAATATTTTTAATTACTAAACTGCTTTTACTAGATTATTTTGATTTGGGCAGTTTTAAGTAATTTTAAACATTTTTAGCGTGTAAAACAACAGTTTAATAAAGTTTCTGATGCATTACTCACTGGTCTGAACAGTTAATCTGGTTCCAGGTCCAAAGATCATCTTTCCTGTGTTTCTATTCACACATCATGAATCTCCAGAACAGAAACAGAACCTTCAGCCAGACTCCGCAGAGAACAAAGTTTACTTTCCATCATAAGAGTTTTTAATTTGAGACTAAAACAGAAATATTGTTCCAAAAGAAACTTGATCATCTATAATCTGTCTTCTTTGAGTTTAAAGTTTAGGATCCTTTCAGGATTTCTGAATCGTTCGTGTGTTCGTCTGATCAGACCTTTTGTTTCCAGATTAATAATCTGGGTTCCACGGTTCATCTGGTTCCAGATCCAAACACGATCTTGTTCTGGTTAAACCCGTTCACACAGCACAAACTGTGTCTCTAATTATTATTAATATAAATGTTGTTGTTGTTGAAATGAACCCGGATGATTTCCTTCAGCTCGGAGCTTAGGGGATTATTTAATCTGAGGTTAGAACCTTAAAACCGCAGGTTTGTTCTAAAACTGACAAACGGACCTGAACTGGGTTCCACGGTTAATCTGGTTCCAGATCCAAACAGAAGCCTGTCTCCTCCGTCGTTCACACAGCAGGAAGCTTCAGGACACAAACTGGATTAAAGTTATCCGTTAACTAATCTCTGTTTACAGCGGATTACTGTCATCTTTCAGGTTGAAGCTAAAATCTGAGAGAAAAACTGAACCTTTCGGATCAGAATCCTGATTTGGCTCCAGTTCAAAGATAATCTGAACTGAAACCTGAAATAATCGACTGAAATATAAAGTTTTTGACATTTCTTCATCAGGAGAAACATTAGAGACGAACAAACCTGCTTAATGTTGGGAATCTGACGGATTAAACCTTTAGTTCATCTTTACAATATTCCTCACTGGTTTCTGCAGTTAGTCTGACCCCAGGTCCAAACAGGACCTTTATCTGGTTCTGGTTCCCACATCGTGAGGTTCTGTCAGATTAAACAGGTTTTTAGAGGAATCTTCCTTGTTCTGCTCCGTCCTGAGCATCGATGAGCTTTTTGTTGTTCGCTGATCAGATGAGAGTCAGCTTCATGATCCAGAATTATACAGAAATAATTAAATTATTATAGATTTCCTGGGTTCTGAGTCTGAAGCTCCACATCAGAACGGTTCTGAATCGGATCGGCTGCTTTTTATTCTGACAGGAAAACGGCTCAGACTTTGGTTTATTTTAAAATCAACTTTCTGAGCTGGAAAATTAAAGAAGCTTCTTTTAAATGATTTATGATCAGAACTTACTGGTTTCAGTAATTAGTCGGGTCCCAGATCCAAAGATTATCCTTCTCCCATCATTCACACAACATGAAGCTCCTGAACAGAAACTTCCACCAGACTCCACTCAGAAAATCACTGATTTTACATCCTCCAGCTAATAAACGATAAATAGAAATGATAAATAAAAGAATTAGATTTTTTTAACTTACAAACTCGTTTTTGATCACATTAAAGAGTTAAATCTGATATAAATGTTTCGGTCATCTGTTTTTGTTTGTTATGAAATGTGAATA
>NW_023665773.1:35855-41601 GCF_001649575.2 Kryptolebias marmoratus | reverse complement strand
TAATCTGATCAATAATCTGTAATCTGATCTGTAATCTGATCTGTAATCTGATCGATAATCTGATCTGTAATCTGATCAATAATCTGATCAACAATCTGATCAATAATCTGATCAACAATCTGATCTGTAATCTGATCAATAATCTGATCAACAATCTGATCTGTAATCTGATCAATAATATGATCAATAATCTGATCGATAATATGATCAATAATATGATCGTCACATTTATTTATTTTTCCTTCATATTTACTGATCAATCAATAATCATCATCTGTAAAACTGATCCTGGTGTGAACTTACTGGTTCTGATGGTTAATCTGGTTCCGGATCCAAAGATGATTTTCTCTAAACCTCCAGTTTTCACACATCAGGAAGCTTCATGACACAAACTCTGCAGCTTCTATAATCTATGATAATCTACGATAATCAACAATAATTTACAATAATCTACAATAATCTACATAATCTACAATAATCTACGATAATTTACAATAATCTACAATAATCTACGATAGTCTACAATAATCTACGATAATCAACGATAATCTATAATAATCTTTAATCTACATTAATTTTGTTCTCTTTAATCTGTTCGATCTTTTTGGATTAAAATTAATCTTCCGACAGATGTTCCGCTCACAGCTGCTTCAGGGTTCTAAAGAAGGTTTAATAAACTGATCGTTTTTGTATTTTATCTTTAAATCAGTTGTTATTTCTGGCAGAACGGAGCGGTTCTGATGGTTCTGAAGGTTCTGATGGTTCCGGACCCACACAAGCAGAACCTTCAGCTTCAGGTCATCTCTAAAAGCAGCTGGATTCATCCATTCATCAGAAACTGATGTTCTGCTTTTAATCGGGTCAAAGTTTGATTTAAACCCAGTGATCTGGTGCCTCACCGGTTCTGACGGCTGACCCGGGCCCAACAGAACCAAAGTCCAATAGAAAGGTTCTGTTTGAGCTGCTTTTATTATTAGGTTGTTTTCTGTGCAGCTGAGTTCAGAACAAACATTTAGGTTTAATAAGAACATTTCAGGATTTTAGCTCCAGAACAAAAGGTTCTGAAGAGTTCTGGTGCTCCAGAACTCTTCAGAACCTCGGGATTCTTTCATCAGTTAAAAGTTTTAAATGAACTCACTGGACTCGACGCTCAGCTTGGTTCCGGACCCGAACAGAATTTTATCGCTGCCTCCAGAATTCACACAACAACATCCTCCAGAACAAAAACTGGTCCTGAGCTCAGAATCAGAACCTCAGATACCTGAGGTTCTGATTCTGAGCTCAGAACCAGAACCTCAGGTATCCAATCGGTATTCTTTAGTCTTGATCGGATTTTTTAACTCAGAATATTCTGCAGAACTTTTCTCAGAGTTTGATCCAAACTGAGGTAGAGATAAGTTCTGGTTCTGATCCGAGAGTAAAAACAGATCAAACTTACTGCCGTCCACCGAGACTTTAGATCCAGAACCGAACAGGGTTCTGTTCAGACCAGAACCTGTCACACAACTACACCACACGGGTCCAAGACCAGAACTGATACCTGAACACTGACCCAGAAACCCAGACAATGCCAGAACCCATCAGAACTATCAGACCCATCAGAACCTTTGGTTCTGGAGGAGATCAACTTTCATTTCAATAAAATCTGAAAACAACAAAAAGTCAAAGTTGGAACTTTTTAAACGAAGACAAACTGAGTCGTTTTTCTACTCAGTTTCAACTTACGGTTCTGGACCTTCAGCCCGGTTCCGGGTCCAAACACCAGTTTACCGTAACCGGTCCCAGCATTCACACAACCAGAATCATCAGAACAAAAACTCAGAACCTTCGATCCAGATGTTGAGAGGAAAGATTCTGTCGTCAGAAATTAAAGTTGAATCATTTCTGATGACAAAGTTCTGCTTTTCTTCAGAACCAGAACCAGAACCAGAAAAACCTCCCGGATTTCTCTTCAGTTCATAGAAACCAAGGAGATCAAAACTTTAGTTTTCTCTCAGATAGAAATCAATCAGTCAATCAGTCAGTCAATCCATCAGCTGCAGTTTTAAATTTTTAAACTTTTTTCCTTGAATAAAATATTTCATAATAAAGTTTATTTTTATTTTATTTATTAGTTTTTCTTCACCTGAATCGACGATCAGCCGAGTTCCTGCAGCGAACATCAGTTTATTGTTGGTTCCCCTCATCACACATCGAGTGAAGCCTCAACAAGAACCCACCGTGGCCTCTGACCTCTGAAATCTGGAGGGTTTAATCTGTCCTCTGTAATCTGGAGGGTTTAATCTGACCTCTGAAATCTGGAGGGTTTAATCTGACCTCTGAAATCTGGAGGGTTTAATCTGTCCTCTGTAATCTGGAGGGTTTAATCTGACCTCTGTAATCTGGAGGGTTTAATCTGACCTCTGTAATCTGGAGGGTTTAATCTGTCCTCTGTAATCTGGAGGGTTTAATCTGACCTCTGTAATCTGGAGGGTTTAATCTGACCTCTGAAATCTGGAGGGTTTAATCTGTCCTCTGTAATCTGGAGGGTTTAATCTGACCTCTGTAATCTGGAGGGTTTAATCTGACCTCTGTAATCTGGAGGGTTTAATCTGTCCTCTGTAATCTGGAGGGTTTAATCTGACCTCTGTAATCTGGAGGGTTTAATCTGACCTCTGAAATCTGGAGGGTTTAATCTGTCCTCTGTAATCTGGAGGGTTTAATCTGACCTCTGTAATCTGGAGGGTTTAATCTGACCTCTGTAATCTGGAGGGTTTAATCTGTCCTCTGTAATCTGGAGGGTTTAATCTGACCTCTGTAATCTGGAGGGTTTAATCTGACCTCTGAAATCTGGAGGGTTTAATCTGTCCTCTGTAATCTGGAGGGTTTAATCTGACCTCTGTAATCTGGAGGGTTTAATCTGACCTCTGTAATCTGGAGGGTTTAATCTGTCCTCTGTAATCTGGAGGGTTTAATCTGACCTCTGTAATCTGGAGGGTTTAATCTGACCTCTGAAATCTGGAGGGTTTAATCTGTCCTCTGTAATCTGGAGGGTTTAATCTGACCTCTGTAATCTGGAGGGTTTAATCTGACCTCTGTAATCTGGAGGGTTTAATCTGTCCTCTGTAATCTGGAGGGTTTAATCTGACCTCTGTAATCTGGAGGGTTTAATCTGACCTCTGTAATCTGAAGGGTTTAATATGACCTCTGTAATCTGGAGGGTTTAATCTGACCTCTGTAATCTGAAGGGTTTAATCTGACCTCTGTAATTTGGAGGGTTTAATCTGTAATCTTTAGGATCCTGAATTTATTTCAGGATCAAACTTACGAAGTCAAACTTACGGTTTTGGACGAACAGTTTGGATCCGTCCCCAAACACGGTTCTGTATCCTCCCTGACCCGTCACACCCTGACACACAGCCCAACAAAAACCTCCTCCTGCAGCCGAACCCCACTCTAACCAGCCGGACTGAGTCACTTTAACCAGGTGAACTGAGTCACTTAAACCAGCCGGACTGAGTCACTTAAACCAGCCGAACTGAGTCACTTAAACCAGCCAAACCAGCCGAACCAGCCGAACTGAGTCACTTAAACCAGCCGAACCAGCCAAACTGAGTCACTTTAAACCGAATCATTCCTGCATTTTTTCCTTTTTTTTAGCTCAGAAATTTGTTTGAAAAAGTTCGAAGCTTCTAATCGACTGACCTGAGGACACGAGGAGTTCTGTGCCGCCGCTGAAGATCAGTTTGTTTCCAGCTCCATCCACACACTCACACACACTCACACACAAACCTCACACACACTCATACACACATTTAATAAAAATAATCTGTTTGTATTTGCAGTTTGGGCTTCCTGGGACCTGATGGGAAACAGGTACTGTCCAAGGCTGTCCCTGGACAGCCGAGGACAGCCATGGACAGCCGAGGACAGCCGAGGACAGCTGGGGACAGCCGGTCTGAGGAAGTTAAACTAACTCTGGGTTTGTTTATCTGTAAGGTTTGATTCTGAAGCTTCATCAGAACAGAAACTGATATAAAAACCAAAAAGCAGCAGAAACAATAAAGGTCAAACCTTCAGCTGTGTGGTTCTGTTTGGTTCTGTTTGGTTCTTTTTGGGTTCTGATCCAAACCAGTTTGCTGAGGATCAAACAAACTCCCTCTGGGATTAAACTCAGCTGAACTTTAATCTCAGATTTTCTTTTCCATCCTTCAGTTTTTCTCTTTGAACACTTTTCCATTGAGAACAGAAACCTTTAAAGTCGTACCGGGCTGAACGAAGATCCTGGTTCCAGGTCCAAACGTCAGTTTGTTTCCTGCCGTGTTCTCCACACCGTGAGGCGCGCCGAGACAAAAACCTGCGGCTGCCGCTCGGCTCTTTAACGCCTGATTTATGGATGTTTGACAGAAGGTTCCTGGTTCCTGCAGCCGTCTGACGGTTTGTTCTTAATGTGGAGTAAAAGAACAGATGTTCCTTCGGCTGCTTTTAAAGGAGTTTAATTCTTCTCAGGATGAAGTTTGTTCATTATTGTTGTTGTTTGTCCCTCAGAACGAATTCAACTCGTTTTTATTTCACAACCTTTCAAAGTTAAAGTTAAAAATGTTTATTTCTTTATTTTTCTGCGCTCCAGAATTCCTGATTTATTTATATTTTATGATTTTGTTTTTAAAAAAGATCAGTTTGTTTTGTTTTTCCGACGTTTAAAGAATAAAATGTTCATCTCTGACGGCTCTCAGTGTTTTAGTTTCTCACCTCGATGAATGAAGACTTTAGTTCCTTTTCCAAAAGAAATCCGGTCATTTCCTCTTTGATTCACACAGAAACTCGGCCTGAAACAAAAACTCTGGATCTGCTTTCAACTTTCCTCTGCAGCTTGTCGTTCTTTATTTCTTTTTTTTGGTTCAGATTCAGGTTTTCACTCCATCAGGAACCTTTTTTCTTCTGTTTTCAGTGAAGATTTCTTTCCGTTAATGCTTTTACTTTGTGCCGGTAAAAAGTTCGACTGTGACCTGATCGGACCTTTCGTTTGGTTCCTTTTCCAAAGTAAAGTTTGTTGTTTCCTCCTCAGACTGCTTTTACTCCTTTTTTTTATCTTCATCCTGGTAATTTAGTTTGTTTCACTCTTTGATCCTCTGGGCTGAATAAATAATTCTGAAGCTTTTTTCTCTCCATCTTTGTTTCGAAGGAATCTGTTTTTCTTTCACATCCTTCAGATTAATCTCTGCTGACTGACGAACAGAAACCAGAGGAAAGATTCTGTTCGGTTCTTTCCTGAAGGAAACTTTATCATCGACTCAAACCACAACGAAAAGTTCTGAACCTGAAGTCCGGATCATCTGAACCCGGTTTTCATCCCAGAATCTGGGTTGTGAGTGGAATCTGACCTCTGACCTCCTCTGTTTCCATGGTAACTCCCGTCTCTTCAGGTGAAGCCATCAGGTCGTTCCTCATCAATAATCCAATAATCACCGTCGACTTGTCACGATCACAAGCTCCGCCTCCATCAAAGGGGGCGTGGCCTGAAAGCAGAACAGCAAAAATTAAAAACTTTTCAACAAATTCAAGTTAGAAGAAGAAAAACTTTCAATAATTAACCTGTTTCTGAAAATTAACCTGTTTTAATGCAAACAGATTCATTTTCAATGTTCTGGTAATTTTTCTGTTTAAATTTATTTACAAGCCTACAGTTAGTCTACAGTTGGTCTACAGTTAGCCTACAGTTAACCTACAGTTGGCCTACAGTTAACCTACAGTTGGCCTACAGTTA
>NW_023665773.1:25073-33616 GCF_001649575.2 Kryptolebias marmoratus | reverse complement strand
GTTGGCCTACAGTTAACCTACAGTTAGCCTACAGTTGGCCTACAGTTAACCTACAGTTAACCTACAGTTAGCCTACAGTTGGCCTACAGTTAACCTACAGTTAGCCTACAGTTGGCCTACAGTTAACCTACAGTTGGCCTACAGTCAGATCCTCCTGGATTGCAGGAAGTCTTCCTCAGATTCACTCTGAGAGATGAAGATCAGGTCCAGCAGTGGTACCTGTCAGGGTTCTAACCTGATCGGTTCTGTTCTTCTCTCCTCTGATGAAAACTCCTTCAGGAGAACATTTATAGTTCCTGCTGAAGGCAGGAAACTACTGTGACCTGTTTCTGAAGCAAACTGCTGCTGCAGCCTGAAACCAGAACACAGCTGCAGAACCAGTTCATTCTAATCAGATAGAACCCTCAGAACCTTCAGAACGGCAGGTCAGCAGGTCCAACATATCTTCTAAGTTAAATTAAATCTTAAATTTGTTTGTTTGTTCATTTGATATGTTTTTTTTGTTTTTTTTTTTTTAATCAAATAATTTGTAATGTGGAACAAAATCACGAGTTAAACCAAAAAGTATCTTTCAAAGTAAAAGTATATTAAAACATTAAATAAAAGTTTATTTAAAAAGGTTCTGAGTGTTTCTGTCGGGTTGGCTTTGTGTCTAAAACCTGAAACTTTGTAATAAAGACCAGAGAAAAGTTTTACTTCTCTTCCTGTTTCCTTCGTCATCCTCCTCCTCCCGTCCACCAGGGGGCAGCGTCTCCCTCAGACGAACCTTTAAAAACCATCAGGATTCCTGTTTTTCTCTGTAAAACATCCAAACTGTTTCAGTTCACTGGATCTGATCTGCAGCTCGGTTTAAATCGAGAATAAAGTTTATTTTACTTAATTTAAAATCAGGTACTGTTTAATAAAGTCCATTTTATAAAGTGTGATTTATCAAAATCCAATTTTTAAAGGTTTACTTTATTGAAGTCCAGTTTAATAAAGTCCAGTTTATTCAAGTCTGGTTTACTGTAGTCCAGTTTATTAAAGCCCAGTTTTTAAATTCCAGTTTATTAAAGTCCAGTTTATTAAAGTCCAGTTTTTAAATTCCAGTTTATTAAAGTCCAGTTTATTAAAGTCCAGTTTTTAAAGTCCAGTTTATTAAAGTCCAGTTTGATCAAGTCTAGTTTACTGAAGTCCAGTTTATTAAAGTCCAGTTTAATAAAATCCAGTTTTTAAAGCCTGGTTTAATAAAGTCCAGTTTTTAAAGGTTTAGTTTATTAAAGCCTGGTTTAATAAAGTCCAGTTTTTAAAGTCCAGTTTATTAAAGTCCAGTTTAATGAAGTCCAATTTATTAAAGTCCAGTTTTTAAAGCCTGGTTTAATAAAGTCCAGTTTTTAAAGGTTTAGTTTATTAAAGTCTAGTTTACTGAAATCCAGTTTTTAAAGGTTCAGTTTATTAAAGCCTGGTTTAAGTCCTGGTTAAGTCCAGTTCTGTTGGACGTCAGGTTCTCCTTCCGAAGTTCCTCAGACTGGACTGTGGCGTTCTGCTAAAGAAACAAATAGTTTGGTTCTTTTGCAGAAACTTCAGATCCCAGAATGCTTTGCAGCTGAGAGGCTTCTGGGATCTGATGTGACATTCTGAGGTCCTCCTTCACTTTTTAAAACCTTTATTTTGAAATGATGTATCCATGTAATCAGTGAAAATAAACTGAAGGAATGAATGAAAGGATTTTTTTCTGAATATTTCATCAGTTTCACTGTTTTAATTTGGCCCGGAGACAAAAACACAGAAGAAGAAGAAACTGAAGATAATGTTTTTTAAGAAGATCTGAAACAAATGATTTCATAAATTAAAAGGAGATGAAATCAGCAGGTTTCACCCAAACATCTGGATTCTGCTGCTGTTTGTCTGCTCGTTTAAACGGGCCTCTTTCTGCAGAAAAACAAACAGATTGTGTCCAATTCAAAGTACCGGCTGAACGCAGACGTTTCTGTTCAAGCAGAAGGTTTCCTGTCGACGTGAAACTGAGCTGCTGGCAGATTTTATCTGCAGCTTCAGCTTCCTGTGAGAAACTGTTTCCAACTGAAGAACCAGAACCGACAAACGGAAACGACGAAGACCTTCCAGGAAAACAGAAACGAGATCTGTCAGGACCCAGCGGTCCGAGGATTCCTCCCTGAGGAACTCCATCCGCTGCAGCGGTCAAACACGAAGCAGTTAAACATCAAAGCACTGCTAAAGATTTTTATTATAAACAAACAAACAAACAACTTTCAGAGATTCAGCAAAAAAAGCCTAAAATACAAAACACACCAAACAACTGATTACATGTTTTCCTGCAAACATTACATTTATAAAAACTGAAAAATGGGAAATAGTTCAATAATTTTCAAGTTCCTGAGGTTTATTTTTTAGGTTTTAAATTCAGTTTAACTGAAACCGACTCACCTGAAAGATTTTATTTTTATTTTTATTAGTTTCGTTTAAATCCTTAATTTATTTGCTGCTCGACTGAAATTTGAATGTTTTTAGTTCAAACTGTGTTTTTAAAACATTTTTATAGAAAGAACCGAATATAAAATATTTAACATAAAAACAAAAACTTTTTTTTATCATTTTCTTTGTTTTTTGATTCATTGAAGAGATTTTAAAACACAAAGATCAAATCTAAACATATTTTTAACCCTAACTCGTCTGAAGAAGCTCGAAGCTGAAGATATTTTTACAAAATCAATAAAAAATTATTTTTTATTTGATGATTTTTCTTTTTATTGTTTTTTTTTTGTTCTAACTTTAACAAACGTTTTGTTTCCCTCCTGTCTCAAATCAAACCCTGACTTCAGGCGGTTCTGGTCCGGTCCCGGTCCAGTCCTGGTCCTGGCCCGGTCCTGGCCCGGTCCCGGCCCGGTCCCGGCCCGGTCCTGGCCCGGTCCTGGTCCGGATCAGAACAGAACGTCTCGGATGGTGAAGGCGGTGCTGAAGGCCACAGCTTTGGTGAAGACGACCCGAGCGAAGTTTATCATCAGCAGGTAGAAGTTCTGCTTGGCTTGTTCTGGAAGACACAGAGTTGGACCTGAAGGAAGCCCAGAACCGGGCCGAGCCAGGAAGAACCACAGAACACAGCAGGTGTGTTCCACTCACCTGGATAAATGTTCTCACTTGTATCGTCTGTGGAAACAGAAACACATCATTAAACCTCTGAAGGAGTTAAACGGGTTTACTCAGAACTCGGACAGGAACCGGGTCGGAGGCTTCGGTACCGGCTTCTTTGACGGTGAAGCCTCCACTCATCTCGCAGGACTTGATGGTTCTGTTGCTGACCGCAGCGAAGTAGTAGGTTCTGGTGGTTTTTGACAGAACAGCGCCGTTGGTTCTGACGGTGACCGGACCCCCATCCAGACTCAGACTCAGGTTCTGGTCCTTCGGGCGAAAGTTGGAAGCCAGACAGACGTTTGGACCGGGCTGGTCCTCGAGCTTCAGGACCTTCAGGGTCGGAACCACGGGGCCGTTATCTGAACACCAAGAGAACCGGGTCCACGTGGGTCCAAGGCAGGACGGGAAGAAGAACCGGGTCAGTTTCTGATCAAACATTCTTCTCGGTTCTCTTTGGTTCTGTGTTCCTGCTGCGATCAACTCATTAATGTTTGATTTTGCAGAGATTAAAACTGGAAATCTAGACGTTAAAAAGCGATTTACTCACAGATGGAACGACTGAAACATGTTCTGGTTCTGGATCATTTTATTAAAATAAATCAGAACCTTAAACAATAATTTATCATTTAAATTAAGAATAAACCTGGTTTTAAAACTTTAAAGATTATTTTCTCCTCTTGTTTAAAGTCCAGAATCAGAGGTTCTGCTGGTTCCAGGAACAGGAACACACTTAAAGGAACCTAAAGGAACTTAAAGGAACTTAAAGGAACCTAAAGGAACCTAAAGGAACTGATGATATTTTACTTTTAATCGGAGCTGATTTTGTTCTGGTTCTTCAGGTGGTTTTTACAGAGAAAAGAACTTTTTATTGATGAATTTAAAATCTGAAAGTTCTCTGAGTTTACGCTTCGCAGCGGTTCTCATGGTAGAACCCGGGTTTAGTTCTGACAAATAAAATATTCTCCTTTTAGTCTAATTTATTTAGAACCGGAGTTCATCCAACGAACATCGTCACAATAAAGACGTCTGAGCTTTATTTAACATTTTATTAAAGGCCTAATAACATTTATTATTATTATTATTATTATTATTATTATTATTATTATTATTATTATTATTATTATTATTATTATTAAAGTGGTCAGCAGTATTTTTATACAGAATCTGATCCCAAACAAATTTAATTTGTTTTTAATCAGATCTTTAAACAAGAAGAATTAATAATAATAATAATAAGAAGAAGAAGAAGAAGAAGAAGAATATTTCTGTCTAAATCAGAAGGACAACACTAAACTTTTTGTTTAAAATTAAACTTTCAGTTTTTATTGAACTTATTTTATTTTAAACTTGAATAAAATCCTGAAAGTTTTAAATATTTTCCTGACAGAAAATATTTAAAACCATCTTTAAATCTTTCAGAGACGTTCAGACGTTCGTCTTCAGTTTAGTTCTGACCCGTCGGGTGGATTTATTAATAATCTGGGATTTTTACCGTCTTTAATCCACAAACATCAGAACAGATAATAAATCCTCAAAGTGTGGCCGCTCCGTCTCGCCTCACGGCTCAACTTTAGTTTAAAAAGCAGCAAAAACACAAAGACCTGAGTCCAGAACGAAACAGAACCTTCAGAACTCTTCATTCGGACAGTTGGAAGGAGAAAGGTTAGATTCGTCTTACCTGCAGGAGCGACGGTGACTCGGATGGGTTTCGCAAAAGTCAGAGCAACACAGTGATGCTGCCTCGTCCAAAAAGCTGAGAGCAGCCGAACGCCCTGAGAACAGCTAAAACCTGGACAGGTCCTGCTCCACGGGTCTCCTGAGGAGCTGCAGAACCTGCAGGAACAAACACGCAGAACATGGTGGCTGTTTATCAGCTGCAGGTCCAAATAAAGAGGCTCCGGCTGGCAGCAGAGACGAGACTCGGGGACCAGAAAACTGCAACAATCGCAGGTTTTCTGTGGAGAACCGAGCAGCTGAAGACTCACCTGAGACCTACAGCTGGACTCTGCTAGTTCTGGGTCCCTGCAGGACCGCTGGGGGGTCTTCAGACGGTTTATGTGGAGCTGCAGGTTTTTGTTCAGCTCTGAGTGGAAGACAAGTCACTGTGACTCCCAGCCCAGCACCGTGAAAAACCCTCGTACAAAAACTGCAGCAGCTACAGGAAACAGGCGACGCTCTGATGGTTCCACAGAAACAAACGGAACCGTTCCTGTCAGGTTGACATCTGAGACAAATTAACTCCGAGACGACCGACTGGATCATCAGGTTCCATGATAAATATAACTGAGGATCATCCAGTTACCCCATTCTGTCTGATAACTTCACCGGTCCGAGCACTGAACCCTGAGGACCTCCAGGAGAACCTCTGAACCCTGAGGACCTCCGGGAGAACCTCTGAACCCTGAGGACCTCCAGGGGAACCTCTGAACCCTGAGGACCTCCGGGAGAACCTCTGAACCCTGAGGACCTCCGGGAGAACCTCTGAACCCTGAGGACCTCCAGGGGAACCTCTGAACCCTGAGGACCTCCGGGAGAACCTCTGAACCCTGAGGACCTCCGGGAGAACCTCTGAACCCTGAGGACCTCCAGGGGAACCTCTGAACCCTGAGGACCTCCGGGAGAACCTCTGAACCCTGAGGACCTCCGGGAGAACCTCTGAACCCTGAGGACCTCCAGGGGAACCTCTGAACCCTGAGGACCTCCGGGAGAACCTCTGAACCCTGAGGACCTCCGGGAGAACCTCTGAACCCTGAGGACCTCCAGGGGAACCTCTGAACCCTGAGGACCTCCGGGAGAACCTCTGAACCCTGAGGACCTCCGGGAGAACCTCTGAACCCTGAGGACCTCCAGGGGAACCTCTGAACCCTGAGGACCTCCGGGAGAACCTCTGAACCCTGAGGACCTCCGGGAGAACCTCTGAACCCTGAGGACCTCCAGGGGAACCTCTGAACCCTGAGGACCTCCGGGAGAACCTCTGAACCCTGAGGACCTCCGGGAGAACCTCTGAACCCTGAGGACCTCCAGGGGAACCTCTGAACCCTGAGGACCTCCGGGAGAACCTCTGAACCCTGAGGACCTCCGGGAGAACCTCTGAACCCTGAGGACCTCCAGGGGAACCTCTGAACCCTGAGGACCTCCGGGAGAACCTCTGAACCCTGAGGACCTCCGGGAGAACCTCTGAACCCTGAGGACCTCCAGGGGAACCTCTGAACCCTGAGGACCTCCGGGAGAACCTCTGAACCCTGAGGACCTCCGGGAGAACCTCTGAACCCTGAGGACCTCCAGGGGAACCTCTGAACCCTGAGGACCTCCGGGAGAACCTCTGAACCCTGAGGACCTCCGGGAGAACCTCTGAACCCTGAGGACCTCCAGGGGAACCTCTGAACCCTGAGGACCTCCGGGAGAACCTCTGAACCCTGAGGACCTCCGGGAGAACCTCTGAACCCTGAGGACCTCCAGGGGAACCTCTGAACCCTGAGGACCTCCGGGAGAACCTCTGAACCCTGAGGACCTCCGGGAGAACCTCTGAACCCTGAGGACCTCCAGGGGAACCTCTGAACCCTGAGGACCTCCGGGAGAACCTCTGAACCCTGAGGACCTCCGGGAGAACCTCTGAACCCTGAGGACCTCCAGGGGAACCTCTGAACCCTGAGGACCTCCGGGAGAACCTCTGAACCCTGAGGACCTCCGGGAGAACCTCTGAACCCTGAGGACCTCCAGGGGAACCTCTGAACCCTGAGGACCTCCGGGAGAACCTCTGAACCCTGAGGACCTCCGGGAGAACCTCTGAACCCTGAGGACCTCCAGGGGAACCTCTGAACCCTGNGGAGAACCTCTGAACTCTGAGGAACTCCAGGAGAGTTCCTCCTCTGAACCCTGAGGAACTCCGGTGGAAACTCTGAACCCAGAGAAACTCCAGGAGAACCTCTGAACTCTGAGGAACTCCAGGAGAGTTCCTCCTCTGAACCCTGAGGAACTCCGGTGGAACCTCTGAACCCAGAGAAACTCCAGGAGAACCTCTGAACTCTGAGGAACTCCAGGAGAGTTCCTCCTCTGAACCCTGAGGAACTCCAGGAATCTCTGAACCCAGGAACTCCAGGAGAACCTCTGGTGTTTGAAGAAGATTCATGATCAACCAGAACAAACTGGAATCTGTCAGATAAATCTGATTTAAACCGTTTAGAGCCGTTCCTGTGATCCAACATCATCTTCAGCCTCTGAGACAGAATATTAGGATCAGATGCAGCCCTGAGACCTGACAGGACAGGTGTGGACACCTGTCCACTGTCTGACAGGACAGGTGTGGACACCTGTCCACTGTCTGACAGGACAGGTGTGGACACATGTCCACTGTTCGAGGACAGGAGGACATCATCAGTAACTTGCAGCAGCTGTTTCTGATGTGATGAGCTGTAAACTCTGACTGAAACTCCTCAAACAGATTATTTCTGTCCAGATGTTCTCACAGATGTTCTCACAGCTGATCTGAAGAACCTTTGAGCTGAACGGTGGATCAGATTCAGGTCTATAGTTGTCCAGAACTCCTGAATCCAGATCAGGTTTCTGAAGGAAAGGTTTAATTCCAGCAACTTAACCAGTCATCAGAGACAGACTGAGCAGATCCAAAATGGGGACTTTAATTAGTGGAAACACCTCTTTAAACAGCCTGGTTGGGATGGGATCCTGCAGATGTAATGTCCTGCATGGTCCCAGGACCCAACGTGCTTCAGCTTTCATTCATTCATTCATTCATTCATTCAGCCACACACTGATGGAGGTGAGCTACACTGCAGCCACAGATGCTCTGGGCGGGCTGACAGAAGGGAGGCGGCCATCACACCGGCGCCACCGAGCCCTCTGACCACCAGCAGGTGAGGCGGATGAAGTGTCTTGCCCAAGGACACAACGGCTGAGACAGCCGAAACGGGGGCTCGAACCAGCATCCCTCCAGTTACAGGATGAACCCGTACCTCCTGAGCCACTGCTGCCAGATGTGTTGAATACAACCAGACACAACCAAACCGAGGTCTGAGTCCACATCCTCAGCATCCTCCTGGACTCTGATCCTGTTCCTGGACAGGATCTCAGAGGATGGGTCTGATCCAGAACCCTCAGGGTCTCATCTCTGCTTTTTGCAAATGATGCGGTTCTGCTGGCGTCTTCAGGCCGTGTCCTTCAGCGAGATCTGGGACGAGTCATAGATGGATGAGAGTCGGCTCCTCCGAGTCTGAAAGTGTAGAAGGTTCTCTCTGAAGCAGGAGATCAAGTATCTGAGGGTTCTGTTCCTGAGGGTTCTGGATCAGAGCCTTGTCAGCAGGGATGGATGGATGGATGGATGGATGGATGGATGGATGGATGGATGGATGGATGGATGGATGGTTGGATGGATGGATGGATGGATGGATGGATGG
>NW_023665773.1:23681-24973 GCF_001649575.2 Kryptolebias marmoratus | reverse complement strand
GGATCAGGTTTTTGTGCAGCTCCCAGGCTGGTTTCAGTCACTGTGAGACTTAGCCACGCTGAAAAAGTCTCGTACAAAAACTGTTGAATGGTTTGTCTATGGGAGGCGGCGGCGGCAGCTGGCGGTGGTTTGAGGTTCCGCCGTATCGAGTTCCTGCGGCTCGTTTGAAGAAGAACAGCCTGAGGAACACGCCAACATCTGGAACGGTCCTCGATCCATCCCAGAGTCTGGATCAGACTAGTTCCTGGTAGGTTTCAGGTAAAAACAGGAGAAAATCATCAATAATTAACTGAGACAGACTCTAAATATTCTAATAAAAACTAATAAATCCCACGAGTTCCTCAGGAAACGGTTACCATGACAACCAGGTCTCATTTTGAGACAAACTGAAGAAAAGCTGAACAAAAAAAAGCTTCATTTTTTATTTTTATTTTTTAGAAGCAGAACTCAGGTTTTATTTCTCAGGTTACGGAAACAAGCAGCACGTTTTTATTTACGCTTGAATTTTTTACACTTTGACTTTTTTACTGTTTTCTGTTTGACTCTGAGCTGCTGATGTTCAGATTTACTTCCGTTTTATTCACCAACTAAAAGTTATTAAATTAATTATAGAAATTAAACTTTACAGTTTAAAGGAATTACAGCTCAAAATAAACATTTTATTGGGACAGTTTACAAATAAAATGGTCTTATATCTGATTTCAGTTTCAACACTTTTATCAGACAAAGATTGTGTATTTAGGAGAATATTAATATTTTATTTAATATTTTTATTAAACTATTTGTTTGCTTATTTGCTCGTGAAGACAAACTTATTATAACGTTTTTTGTCCACTTATCCGAAGATAATAATACTCAAAAAATGTTTTCGTGGAACTTTTATATATAAAATATTTGGAAAAGGGATAATTTAAAAGTTTTTAAAGTAATGAAATGTTTTAAAATCCAAATTCAGGTAATTTCACAAACATTTTTAAAAACAGATTTGATCTTTTTTGGTTTAAATTATATTGATTTAAATTATATTTATTTTATTTTATATAAAGAAAGAAAGTAAAGTTTATAAAACGGAGCCGGAACAGAAAGAAACCAACTCAGCGCTGCAGCCGGGTTGTTTTCAGTGTGACACCCGGCGGAAGTAAACACAGCGCTAACAGCAGCTAGCCTGCAGTGAGATCCAGCCGGTGGTTCTGGTTCTGGTTCTGGTTCTGGTCGGGATGTCTGCAGTTCAGCGGCTCCGGGAGTTTATCAGCGGGAGGCTGAGCGCCGCCGCCGAAGAAATCCTGTCCGAG
>NW_023665773.1:18893-23538 GCF_001649575.2 Kryptolebias marmoratus | reverse complement strand
ACTCAGCACAGATGTTCCTGTACACCAGGGGTCTCCAGTCCTGGTCCTCAGGGCCTCCATCCTGCAGGTTCTCCTTGTTCCTCTGCTCCAACACACCTGATCTGAATCAGTGGCTGATTAACAGGCTTCTGCAGAACATGAAGAGGTGATTTAACCATGAATCAGGTGTGTTGGAGCAGAGAAACAAGGAGAACCTGCAGGATGGAGACCCTGAGGACCAGGACTGGACCCCCCTGCCTCAGATAACTCTCAGCTACTACCACACCTGGTTAATGTCACTCTGAATGAAGGTTGATTAGCTGTGGCGGCCATCTTGAACTGGCTCCAGCAGTTTGGTTGAAATTGTCTGCTGCTCATGAGATATTTTACTAACAGACAGACAGGTATTTACATCGTCACCCACCTGTCTGCTGTCAGGTTCTGTCAGCGGGCGGCCCCACCTCAGGTTCTGTCAGGTTCTGGATTTAAAGGTGGATCTTCAGCACCCTCTGGAGTCAGACTTTCAGCTCAGCTGCTTTTATTTTATTTTCTCCTTTATGTCACGCCGGTTCTTACGTGATGTCCTGAAACGGCCATCTTTGTTTTGGTGTCTCTGAATCTGGATTTGAAGGTTGTGGTTCCTGATTTATTGAGTGACAGAGTTCAGAACCAATCAGCTCTCCTGGATCCTGGGTCCCGGGTCCCCCGGTGGACCTGGAGCCCTGCAGGCGCCCTGCATTCCAGGAAGTAGTCTGGACCCAGAAGCTGTGCTCACAGGTGGATTCAGTCTTTTGTGGTTTATAGAACCAGTGGAACCGTTCTCTGCAGAACGCTGCCTGTGATTTTGGTCAAAGACCAGAGAAAAGTCAAACTAATAAAAGTTTCAGCGTTTTTCTCTGATTGGACAGAAAAGCTGGAGTTTCATCAGCAGACTGAAGTCTGTCCCCGTCAGTCAAACGTGTCCACTCTGTGGACGACCCTGCTGATGTCCTCAGATCAGAGAGGACTTCCTGTCGGCTGCAGGACCGAGTTCAGGATTTAATCTGAGTCTACAGAACCGTGGTTCTTCATCCAGAACACTGAGGTCAGACGGGCCGAGATTTTAACTTGGAGTCTTGTTGATGGAGGTTCTGCTGTTTTATGGAATCATTAGGTTCTGATAAAAGCCCACGTAGAACCTACAGACTTTATTTATCTGTAATCTGTAAGATTGAAGCACCTTCCTCCAGTCTCTGTAAAACCGTCGAGCATTAAAACAGATTTCATCTGAACGGCGTCTCTTTGGTTTGGGACGTTCCACCAGGTTTGAAGAACAGACAGAAAATGTTGGAAACGTGTCGGATTGTTTCATTTATTCAGCCGGTTTGTTGAAGCTCTTATGTTCTCTGTTGCAGAACTTCCACAGCAAAGTTTCTGCAAGCAGGAGGTTCTGATTCAGCAGACGGACTGCCGACTGGACCGGGAGGAACCAGAACCTCCACAGACCCAAGAGGAGCAGGAGAACCTCTGCAGCACTCAGGACGTAGAGCAGCTGGTTCTGAAGGAGGAGTCCGACTCCTTCGTGGAAACTTCAACTTCTGAGGGAAATGAACGAGACTGGTTTCCCTTCCAGAACCCTGAAGGCCCGGTTCAGGAGGGATTTAAAGCGGGTCAGACACATCCCACATTCAGAAGCGACTTGGTGCCGGAGGGTCGCTGCGGCGCCGGAGGGAAACTCTTCTTCTGCAGCTTCTGCGGGAAAGAATTCAAACAGAGGAAGAAACTGACCCAACACATCAGAACCCACACGGACGAGAGGCCGTACTCCTGCAAGTGGTGCGAGAAAAGTTTCCACCAGAGCGCCCATCTGATCGCCCACGTGCGGATTCACACGGGCGAGCGGCCGTACGCCTGCAGCTTCTGCGACAAACGCTTCAAAGACCTGCACACGCAGAAACGGCACATCCGCTCCCACACCGGCGAGAGGCCGTACTCCTGTCAGAGCTGCGGGGAACGCTTCAGGCGCCGCGAGAACTTAGTGGTCCACATGAGAACTCACCGAGCGGCGACAGAGACCTGACTGAGGCCCGGTCCGATCCAGCTTCACGCTCAGAACATCTGAAGTCAACGTTTTGTTGTGAATTAATGTTGTAAATAAAGTTTATTCAATGAGCTCAGACAGGAAGTCCAGGGAGAAGAGAGTTTATTTAAAGGTTGATTCCATCATTTCTGACAAACACAATCAGAACCAGAACCGGGCCGCTCCTCGTGGCGAGCCTCCAACCTTAAATACATGAAAAGCACAAACACAGAAAAGCTTCGCTGGGAAAATTAAAAACATTCACTTTTTTTTTTTTCCTCCTCAGAACTCAGACCAAACAGGAAGTTCCTCCCAGAGCTGCTGCGCTCACTTCCTGTTAGCAGGAAGCAGAAGTAAAACGGCTCTTGATTGGCTCTGAAACAAGCAGGGACCAGAACCGAGCCAGAACCTCTTCCTGTTTTCAGACGTGTTTAAAGTTGGAACCTTAGCTGCGACACAACAAACTAAAGGCTGCGTTCAGAGAAAACACCACGTTTCTGTTAAAAACACACAAGTGCTGAAAAACTTCATATTTACATTATTAATGGTTTGATTCAACGTTTATGTCAATTATTCAGATGATTCATGAGAAACACGTCTGCCACTAACTCGTTTTTTACCAGTAACAGCTACAGAGTTCCTTAAAGTTGCTGTTTTATTTAGGATCTGAGGTCAAAGGTCATCACAGGTCCGTCCTCCTAACTCACCCAGAAATAACCCAAATAAAGACAACCTGACTTCTGTTTGTCATCTTTTTAAACCTCAGCTGAAAAGCTGCCAGATTATCTAAGGACCCCCACGCACCATTGTGTGGCCCACACAGGGCTCCCAACCACAACTTGAGAACCTCTAATGTCAGTTAGAGATCAGATGTTTTCCAGGCATTTAACTCAAAGACGCAGGCAGCAGCTGTGGCCACAAGGTGGCGCCAGACGAGCTGCAGCTGCTGGACTCAGCTGAGACAGGTCCAGAAAAGAACAGAACAGGTGGATTCTGGGTAATAAACCTGGTTTAACGAAGATAATTAACTTATCTTTTGGTTTTTTACCCGTAATAAAGTTCCATCAGCAGCCGGGAGACAAGAAGGCTGGTTTCTATTTTTCTACAGACGTGACAGCAGGAACGCCGCGTTCTGGACCGTTCCTCAAAAACAGAAGCTAACGGGAAGTTTCAGGCGTACCTGAAGGCAGCGTACCTGAAGGCAGCGTACCTGAAGGCGGCGCTGCTTCAAACCAGGACAAACAAAGAGGAAATGCAGGTTAGATAAGCAGGCGGGGTTTGTTTTCTTCTTCTTCAGGTAAAGGACGCAGCAGGAAGCTAACAGAAGAACCTGATTCACCTCAGAGGGCGAGAAGCTAAAACTGCTACGAGAAAAATCACAAAATACACGTTTGTTTGTTTTTTTCTGTTAATATCTCTGAAGCTAACAGTAAAACTACCCCTAAGATCAACAGGTTGCCCCCCCCTCCTTCTGAGAGCCCCCCCGGCCGAGCCTCAGGCTCCTCCTCCTCCGCCGCCTCACGCTCCAACTATGGAAATATATATTTATGTAAATATTTATAGAGCTGAAATCCTTCATCATCATCCTCCTCAGTAATGACAGTGAACAGAAAGTCCCCCCTGCGCTCCACCTGCCCCCCCTCTGAAATCCAAGCACCACGCCGTCCTCAAAGCGGCGCAGGTCGGGGGAGGGGGGGTCTTTTTTTTATTTAAAGAAAGATGAAGATTTTCTCTGAAGTGTTGTCTGTCAAAAACCAGGGGGGGTCCTTAAAGTTCAGATTTCCACCAGTTGAAGGGAACTCGGCGGCGGCGGCGGCGTGGCGCGTGGCCCCGCGCTTTAAGAGATCCCGCCCCCTCCGATCCAGGAGGGGCGTCCCCGCTCCTCGAACAGCCGAGGAGGTGGGGGGGGGGTGATTCAGCCTCGTCGGGGGTCCCGTCGCCTCCCCAGCCTCCACCCTTCATGTTTTATTGGAGCTGGTCAAACGTCTGGATGTTCTGGACTTTTTTACCTCCGGTTCTCCTGGCGGTGGTTCGTCGAGTCAAAGCGCCGCGTCGGGCCGCCGTTCAGTGAGGCGGGTTCATGGCGCCGTGACCTCGCTGCTGCTTCTGCTTCTGCTGCAGGAGGAGCTGCTCCAGCGCCGACGGGCCCGGCTGCATCATGGAGCTGGACCAGATGGACTGCAGGGGACAGGACGGGACGGTTAGACCCGGAGCACGGACACAAACAGGAAGTCACCCTGAACCGGAGCCGTCAATCAAATCTGACCTTCAGGCTGTCGAGCAGCACGGTGGAGGACGACTCGTCCATCGGAGACTCCTGATTGGTCCAGGAGCTGGCCGCCGAGCCGGCCTGGTGCCAGCTGGTGTCGGACGGTGTGGAGGAGGCCGCGGCCGGCAGGAAGTCCAAACCGAACGTTCCTGAAAGAAACCCGACAGCCGTCAATCACCCGGGAACCGAAGTCAGAGAACATTTATTCTTTAACCAGACAGGTTCCACTGAGAGCGCAGATCTGATCCTCCAGGGAACAGGCGGGGTTCCAGACTGAGGGAGGGACTGAGGGACTCTCTCTCCACACTCATCCCCCCCCCCACCCCCCACCCCGACCC
>NW_023665773.1:17407-18666 GCF_001649575.2 Kryptolebias marmoratus | reverse complement strand
CCAACCCCCTCGGTCTCAGACTCACCGGGCTTCTCGGCCTTCCAGCGGTCCACCACCCTGCGGTCCCGGCTGTCCGGAGTCCCGATGGGTCCGAAGTTGGAGAAGGGCACGGTTCCGTGGTTGTGGGTGGGGGGGGACGAGGGCAGGCTGCTGGGGTTGGAGGAGTGGGGGGACTGGCTGGCCGGGGTGGAGTGGTCTGCCAATCAGAGCGCAGCTTCTGTCAGAAACACGATTCTTTGAAACAACCAGACCTGCACAGGTGAGACGTACCTGAGCTGGCAGGCAGGGAGGGGGACCACGGAGTCCCCTCGAACAGGGAGTAGAGGGACGGCTCCTGCTGCATCATGGGAACGTCAGGCTTGGAGCTGGGGGGCAGGTTTTTACCGTACGCCTGGCTGAAGATGCTGTTCTGGTTGTACTCCTGGAAACAGAAACTGGAACTCTTAACTCCTGACAGATGCAGGTGAAGGTTCTGAAGGTTCTGAAGGTTCTGACCTGCATGGGGAAACCGGTTATTGGGAGCAGAGAAGATGATTGGCTGACGACCTCGGGGCCGCTCTCCATCCTCGTCTGGTTTGGCAGCTGCAGAGATTAGAGGACAACATTCCAACAGCTAGTTACGGCTGGTTACCAGCTGAAGCCCTGAGTCTTCCTGTCACTTTAAATGTCTCAGCGACCTATCAGAGACGGGCCGTTTAATCCTGCTGTGGGCGAGTCTCCTGAACTTTGACCCTCCTTAAAACAAAACGCCATCAGCTGGTCGTACGTTTGTTTGTAACAAGCTACAGGAGTTAGCATGTTAGCAGGCTGGCTAACGAGGCTAAACTGCAGCTGATAACTGCAGACAGCAGCCGAAGGAGCTGCCAGCGTTACTTATAGCATAAATATAGATTTATAATTTATCTGCCAGACACTTCGGTGCCTCTGGGGTTCTTAAACGGCACAAATTACAACTTTTAGATTATTTATGATTCCAATAAACTTTCAGCCTTGATCTTAAATAAAAACATCCATCGGGTCTGATCAGACCTGTGTCCATCAGACCTGTGTCCATCAGACCTGTGTCCATCAGACCTGTGTCCATCAGCTGAGTTAAACAGTCTGAACTAACTCTGGATCATTAATGTTAACCAAACTGAACGAAGACGTTCATTTCAACCCAAGAATCTGTTCCAGACTGAAGAGATGCAGAGAGCTGAGGGTGAGGGTGAGGATGAGGATGAGGGTGAGGGTGAGGATGAGGGTGAGGGTGAGGATGA
>NW_023665773.1:12262-15631 GCF_001649575.2 Kryptolebias marmoratus | reverse complement strand
TGAGGATGAGGGTGAGGGTGAGGGTGAGGATGAGGAAGGCAGAGCTACATACAAAGAGATTTGGTCCAGGAGCAGAGCTAAGAGGGCCGGCCAAGGCCTGGAAGAAATCAGGAGGCTTAGCAAAGACGAGCTCCTCGTCCTCCTCAAAATCTGCTAGAGTTTTTAACAGGTCAGGAGGTAGAAGAGGCGAGCTCTTGTTGTCCTGGAGATGAAGCAGGGAGAGGAAGAGGAGGAAGAGGAGGGAGAAGGAGAGAGGAGAAAGGAAGCCAATAAGAAGGAAAGGTCACACAGAGCTACAGAAGGCTGCAGAGCTGACAGATAATTCTCTTCAAGACCAAAGATCCAAACCTGAGAAGGCTGGATTAACGGTCCCACCTGCAGTTCCCCAAACCCACCAGCAGGGGGCACACCGCTGCTGCTCAGCAGAAACTGAACAGGATCATTTCAGCTCACCTCAAACGTGGGTCCCCGGAGCCCCGCGGGGCCCTCCTGCTCGGCGCAGAGCCCTCCCGGCGGAGGCCTCTTCATCCTCTCGGCCATCAGGGCCAGGCTGTCCCCCATCATGAAGGAGTCCCAGTAGAAGTCCTGCATCTTCACGTCGGGGAACTTCATCTTCTTGTCCATGTTGGAGATCGGAGGCTGCAGCTGGTGTTCGTACGGCTTCAGGGAATCCTGGGCTCCGATGTAGAACTGCTGCTGCTGCGGCTGTTTCATGGACATCTGCAGGGGGGACATCTTCTGCAGGGCCGCCTGGGCCTGGGTCCACATCTGAGCCGGCTGGTCCTGGACCTGCATGAACTGCTCCGAGCAGAAACAGGAACCACAGCAGTGAGCGGCAGCTGAAAAGCAGAAACCGGAGCTCGGACTCCCGGGACCTACCTGCTGCAGACCCGGGTGGTGGGGCGGACTCTTCCCCAGCCCCACCTGCTGGACCGGTTTGGTGGGAGACTGCTGCTGCTGACTCAAGGCCTGAACCTGCAGCTGGACTGACTGCTGCAGGGCCTGCTGGGGAGACGGCTGGCCCGGCTGCTGCTGGGCCTGAGGCAGGACCTGGTTCATGGGTCCAGGGCCCGAGGATCCCGGTCCAGAGGGTCTCTGCTGACTGTAGGGAATGTGAGACTGCTTCCCGGCCTGGACCTGGGTCCCCGCCTGCAGGAAAGGTCCAGGGACGGAGACTCCGGTGGAGAAGGTGAATCCTGGATTCACCTGGAGTCCCGGGAACGCCACCGGGGACTGGATCACGTAGGCTGAAGGAGGGAAGCCTGCAGAGGAACCGAGGAGCAGACATTAACCCGGAGCGCAGCAGCTGACAGAACCAGAACTGTTCAAAAACATCAACACGTTCCACAAGAATCTGCTGTGCAGAGCTTCAAACAGCTGACTGAGGGTCGATCAGGGAAGAGTTTAAAAATAAACTAATAAACCTGTTTGTGATCTGGAAACTACAGACTGTGTCGGCGTGGAGAAGCTCATCTTATCTGAATTAACCTGATTAGTTAGAAAAGTTTCTGACCTTCAGCCTTTTGGTTCTGCTGGAACATCTTTTTACGGACTGGTTCCGTGTCTGAGTTTGACAGTTTTATCTGATTCTAACGAGCTCTGAAGTTCTGAAGCAGGTTTGATCTGACGGTTCCAGGCAGAGGAACACAGAGTGCTGCTGTTTGGACCCTCAGAACCCATCAGCTGACTCAGTTTAGAACCTACTGGGTCTGCTGGGCAGTGGAGGGAAGGCTCCGGGATGATGGATGGGGATGAACTGGGACGAGCAGGTGGTCTGAGTCTGAGTCACCGGCGTCTTCTTCGCCTCAGAGACCGGAGTCTTCCTCAGCTCCGCCTGGACCTTCACCTGAACCAAACCAGAGACATGATTACAGTCCGACCCGAGGTTCTCTGTAAGACCAGGCTGGGTGTTCGTATCTGAACCTGTTTCCCAGGATCCACAGTCTTCTCGTGAGCGCTCTTCTTCATCTCAGTCTTCCTCTTCCCGTCCTTCTTCAGCTCTTTCCCGGCAGCCGCTCCGTTTCCTTTCAGGAAGTCCCTGCGCTCCTTGCTGGAGTCCTTCTGCAGGTGGTTCCGTGGCGGCTCGCGGCTCTGCTCTCTGGGTTTGATGTTCTCCTTGAAGGTGACGACGGGCCGGTCGCTGCTGTCGGCCCACGAGCTCTGAGTCTTCCCCGCGGACAGAACCGACTTCAGGCCCGAGTTCCCACCGTCGTTCTGGGTCTGCTCCCCATTGGACGACTCCTGCAGGACCGGCGCCTCCTTGTCCTGCGGCTCCTCGATGGCCTCCTCTGGAATGTCGGTGATGAAGATGAGGAGGCCGTCTTCGTTGACTTGGCACCGGATCAGCCTGCAGGAGAACCCACCTTGTTGATGACTGTAACTAGAACTCGGACAGAACCACCGGCAGACGGCCCAGACTCACCCCGGCTGGTTGTCGGCCACCCATTTCCCCAGACCGATGAGGCGCTGGTGCCGGGCCGGCACCGGCAGCCCGTCCCGGTCCACCAGGATCCCCTGATGGCCTTTGGTGAAGTCCAGACACCTGAAACACAGACAGACGTCACGATAACCAGGACTGGCAGGACATTCGAGGTCCATCCCAGTTCTGGGAGAAGTGAAGCGGGTCGGTACCTCAGAGCGGGTCGCAGAGCCAAGAAACCCTGGAGCTCGAACTCTTCTGGCAGCGGCATCGCTGCAGAGAAACCCACCATGAAACGTCTCCTTGTGATGCTAACAGCAGCTTTTATTCTGAAAGGAACAGCTGAGTTTGTCCTACCTGAGGAGCAGGAGACGTCGTCCTCTTTGGGCTGGAAGCTGTTCAGAATGGACACCAGCCAGGCCCAGATACTGAGACACAAACAGGAAGTTCAAACTTCACACCTTCCAGCTCCTGCTCAAATAAACAAACAGGAAGTTGGACTCACTGCTTCCTGTTTTCCACAGCGGGCTCCTGGAAGACGCTGGGCCTCAGTCGGAGCCAGTCCAGAGACAGCTTGACGGCCGGCAGAGGACACTCCCCCATGACCTCCTCGCCCCGGTTCTTGTTGAGCAGAACTCGGCTGCACATCACCCCCAGGAAGGACACTGGGGACACAGGAAGTGATGCTGAGTCAGCTGGTTTTCACACGGACAGAGATCGACCAATCCCGTCTCAGCACTGAACCCGTCTCCCTGGGATTGGTCAAACCCGAAAACAAAAACATGTCCCAGAGGACCTGAAGGACCTGAAGAGGAACTGTTAGAGGCTGGAGACAACTGAAGACCTGATCCCCTCTGAGGACAACTGAAGACCTGGTCCCCTCTGAGGACAACTGAAGACCTGGTCCCCTCTGAGGACAACTGAAGACCTGATCCCCTCTGAGGACAACT
>NW_023665773.1:8651-11324 GCF_001649575.2 Kryptolebias marmoratus | reverse complement strand
TGAGGACAACTGAAGACCTGATCCCCTCTGAGGACAACTGAAGACCTGATCCCCTCTGAGGACAACTGAAGACCTGATCCCCTCTGAGGACAACTGAAGACCTGATCCCCTCTGAGGACCTGCCTGGACATCTTTAAACTTTATATCAAGGCGTCTGGGAGACGTTTCGTACTGATGGAACCGAGTGACAGGTTTCAGGTCCTCAGAGGGGATCAGGTCTTCCGTTGTCCTCAGAGGGGATCAGGTCTTCAGTTGTCCTCAGAGGGGATCAGGTCTTCAGTTGTCCTCAGAGGGGATCAGGTCTTCAGTTGTCCTCAGAGGGGATCAGGTCTTTAGTTGTCCTCAGAGGGGATCAGGTGTTCGGTGGTTTCTTGTTTTAAGCTGATCTGATCTGAACCCTGGTCCTTGTTGAGCAGGTCCTGGATGTCCTCCGTCTCACTGAAGACCAGCAGAACCCACAAACCTGAAGCAGCAGCTCAGAAACAGAAACTGGGTGTGTGGTTCTTACTGAAGAGGCCCAGCAGCTGGAACCAGCTGATCTGCTGCTCGCCGCTGAAGCTCTGCTCGCCGCCGTCGGCCGTCAGGTCCCTCAGGTCCCTCAGGTCCCTCAGGTGGTGCAGCTCAAACAGGTTGATGACGGTGATGTGGACCAGCTGCTGAGAGCTGAAGGCTTTCTGCAGAATCAGCCTCTGAATACAGGAAATATAAACCATGAGTTTGTTTCCAGGATCCTGTCAGAACTGTGAACAGGCCTACCTGAAACTGCTCCTCCAGTTTCTCCCTCAGAGGGTCCAGCTTGTCCAGACTCTTACTCAGGTACACGTGGCCGTGGAACTTGATGAAGGCCTTGATGAAATCCGACACGCTCCACTTGGTTTTCACCTCATCCCGACTGCAGGAGCAGAGAGAGAAAGGAGGAACCGTGACCGTCAGCAGAAAGCTAAAATTACTGTTCTCAGCTACATTTAGCTCTCAGCTACATTTAGCTCTCAGCTACATTTAGCTCTCAGCTACATTTAGCTCTCAGTATTTCAGCAGGAATTCAGCTCCTCTGGCTCCGTTCTGCCTGTGTGACGCCCGTTAAACCCCGGGGCAGGGTTCAGGTACCTCTCCAGGGCCTTGGACAGGGCCTTCTGCAGGTTGGTGGAGGCTGCGGGGAAGGGGAACTTGACTGCGATGCTGCGGCAGTAGTAGAAGATGGTGGTGAGGTGGTCTCCTTTGGAGGAGGCCAGGATGGCCAGCTGGTTGTAGGGCTGACCTGCAGAGGAGACACGGGGACATTAGGACACATCTGCAGGAGGGAGAAAACTACAAACATGGCTGCTGGTGGCCCCTCAGATCTGGAGTTAAAGTTTAATGACCCAAATCAGTTTAACCAATGAATCCTGTGAGACTGACCGTTGGATGGAACCAGCTGAGCTGCGTGTCGGTAGTACGACTCCGCCTGGCTGGTCTGGTTACGATAACGAGCTGAAACAGAAACATTAACTCAATAAGCACTGAGAGACAGAACTGCAGCTCCTGGTGTGCAGGCCGGGTCCCTCACCGATGTCTCCCAGGTGCACGAGGCAGTGCTGACAGATGTAGGAGCAGGAGCTGGGCTGCGGCGTGACGATGGCGCTGCTGCTGCTCTGCTTATTGCTGATGATGCCGAGCTGAGACGACTTGACGCGACAGGGCAGGTCCACGTTAAAGACGGTGCAGAGCTCCTGCAGCAGCTGGAACAACAACAGAAAGAGTCCACTCAGGTCCAGAACTGTCCCAAAGTCTCAGACTTCCCTGTAACCTTTAACCCCGGTCCGACTCTGACCTTTGAATCATTTCACACACGCTCCTTTTTCTCATCAGAACAAAAAACACATTCCTCTGAAAACGTGCAGCTACAAAGAACTGAACCTGAGAGAAAAAGGGCCTCAGACGTTCTGCTGATCCAGAACCTGCACCACTGAAGGCAGAGACAGAGAGACGGGGGGTGGAAACTTCTGCACAGTACCAGGGGGGTGAAACCTGAGAGCTTTCTGAAACATTTCATCTGAGGTCCCCAACCCCCGGGCCGCAGACTGGTACCGGTCCGTGGAGCTAAGAAGGTTGGGGACGGCTGCTCTAAACCCCGACAGAACGAGGAACAGATCAAACGAAGGACGTTTCCTGTAAAACATCTGATGATCACAGGACCGGTTCCCACGGTAACCAAACCTGGGCCGCTCCTCACGGGTCCTACCTGCGTGTAGAAGCCGCTCGCAGCCTCCAGAAACAGCGACAGGTTGGCCTGGACCTCGCTGCGGTTCGGGTTGGCCCGGTTCTTGGCCTGGCTCTGCAGCGTGGTGATCTGGTTCTTGAAGGCATGGTTCCACCTGCGGGGGAACGTCAAGACCAACGTCAGGACCGAACGGAGCGGAGCGGGGCGGGGCTCCGCGGGCCACGAGAACCTCCTGAGTTCTGTTACAGAGGAGTAAACCCAGCCCCGCCGTGTGTGTGCTATAAATACAAACACGTCAGTGATGTGTGTCTGTGGGCGGAGCAGCTTACAGGTCCTGCTCCACCTTCTTGTCCAGAGCGTACTCCAGATCCGTCACCAGCATCTTCTGGTACAGGTCCTGCAGGGCCTGACGGGACGTCCACACCTCCGCCGCCCCCAGCTTGGAGTCTGAGACACAGAGAGAGTGAGAGTCA
>NW_023665773.1:1624-8551 GCF_001649575.2 Kryptolebias marmoratus | reverse complement strand
ACAGTCAGAAAGAAAGGAACCATAGCAGAATCTAAATCATTTTCTAACCAACTTTTTTAAGGTTTTTTTTTGAAGCTCAGATTTTCTTTCTTCTCCTCCTTTGATGTTTCTGAGTGAAGTTTTGTTGTTTTCTGTTGGTTTTTTACCGGACGAGTTGTTGTTGGTTTTAATTTATTCCTCCTGGTTCTCGTCCTTGATGCTGATCTACTGAACAGACCGCGGAGGTCAAAGGTCACGCCTGTCTGCTGTCCCATGTTGAGAATAAAAGTGTGTTAACCTGCTGTCGTCTCCGCATCACTCACTGTTTCAGGTGACTGGATCTGCTGACAGGTCCTCTTCCTTAGAGGTTCATTTCCAGGCCTTTGATTGGCTCAGGTTCATTTCCAGGCCTTTGATTGGCTCAGGTTCTAATTTCCAGGCCTTTGATTGGATCAGGTTCTACTTGAACATCACTGTGATGTAGAGGAACCAAAGCACAGGTGGAGGTGTTCCACTCTCACTCCCTGACATCTCTGGGCTCTTTCAGGAGTTCTCGCCTCTCTTGGTCCTGGATGGAGATAAAACTGTCTCATTGTTCACAAATGCCCAGAACGAGAGTCTCCAAGCTGCTTCTGGCCTCTGGGCTGCATTTCCCTGACGTCTCCATCCACAAATGTCTTTTTTTTTAACAGGAAATGATCAGCAACCAATCAGGTGTCTTACATGTTTCAGCCAATCATGAGTCTGCAGCCGACTCGACCTGCAGGGTCACATAAACAACCCTGAGGAGTTTTTGATTCTTTGATTCAGATAAACACTTGTACTAATAACCAAAATAAACATAATAAATATATGGTTCTGAACTGACTTACCTGTTAAATTAATGCTTATTTATAATAACATTATTATTATTATTATAAATAAGTCAATTCAGAACCACATCTTTCCAACCTGGTCCACAAACAACAATTATAACAGCAGAAGATACTAAATCTGCATTTTTCAGACAGATTACTGCAAGAAGAAAATAAATCAACAACAAACAACAAACTGACTCAAGAGAAGAACTTCTGTAAACTTTATTTTCTTTCTTCATATCATCAGACTCCATATTTACAGCTGTGATCAGACAAACGTGCAGACTGACTCAACACCTGAAGCAGGACGATTGTAGAGTTAAAAACATTTATTATTCTCAACTGGAAGCTGAACGTTTGAGAGGAAGAATAAAAACAGCATAAAGAATTATAAGTAATGACAGTTTGTATAAATGTGGAGGAAACCCAGAAATCCAGCTGTGAACTGAACTGTTGACTCGTTGCCTCAGAGTTGAACTTCTGAACAGATTCTTTGTTCCTGAAGCTCCATCAGAGGAAACATCAGGCTGATTGATTGACAGGACAGATGATCAGAGGAGCTGAGTTTTTACCTCCATCATTAGGATCAGGACTGAAGAACGGGTAAAGTTTGTCAGTGAAGCAGCAGCCAGTAAAGGAGTAGATCAGAGCTGCAGCATCAACATCATAAAAGGAGACCAGACCCTCCTCATAATCCACAAACACCCCCACCTTCTCAGGACCAGACTGGAGACTGAGACGGACTGGAGGACCAGCTGCAACTTTGTACTCATTTCTGTTTCTCAACCAAACAGTCCAGAAACCATCCTCAGGAATCAGTGTGATCTCTCCCTTCCTGTTGATGGACTCTCTGGCCACTCCTAAATCCCAGTCAGTTTTTCCTTTAACCTGAACCTCAAAGTAAAATCTGCCTGAAGAGAAACTCTGATTTCCTAAAATACAGGAACACTGGGAAAATCTCTCTGGGTTGTCTGGAAGCTCCTTCCTCACATCACCATGACTCACTTGTTTTCCATCATCAGACAGGATGAGTTCAGGATTTGCAGTTTCAGGATCCAGAATCAGATCCACCTCAGACTGTTGGACCCTCTTCAGCTCAGCCTCAAACAGCTTCTTCATGGTTCTCCTGAGGTCCAGCTGAGCCAAAGCTCTCACCACAGTCCCCTCATATGATGGAGGATGAACTCTGACCTCGGTCCAGTCCTTGGTGGGTGGAGCAGCTTTCAGGGAGCTGAAGCTTTGGAGGAGGTGGAGGTGGTCTTCAGAGCAGGAGAGCTGCTTCACCTCAGAGCTCCTCTTCATCAGCTCAGAGATCTCCTGTTCCAGATCTTTGATGAAGTCTTCAGCCTGTTTCTCTGTAGTTTTCTGTTTGTCTTCAACCTCCTTTATGAAGCTCTTCTTGTTCCTCTCAGCAGCCTCCATCAGATCAGTGAAGACCTGAACACCTTCTGCTTTCTCTCTGTCTGCAGCTTCGTTACTGATCTTCACCGACTCTTTGAGCTCCTGGATCTTCAGTCGTCTGTTCTGGATCATCTGCTGAACTTCAGCCTCTGTCTTCCTCAGCTCTGCCTTCTTTCCTTCATATTCTTCTCTCAGAGGAACAAACTCATGGGTCTTGTGGTCCAAAACAGGACAGAGCATGCAGACACATGTCTGGTCGGTCTTACAGAACAGCTCCAGAGGTTTATCGTGCTTTGAACACATCCTGTCCTCCAGGTTCTCCACAGGATCCACCAGCTGATGTCTTTTCAGACGTGCAGCTGTCAGATGAGGCTCCAGGTGAGTCTGACAGTAGGACAGCAGACACACCAGGCAGGACTTCAGGGCCTTCAGCTTGGTTCCAGAGCAGACGTCACAGGGAACTTCTCCTGGTTCTGCAGCTTGTTGCTCTGAGCTGCTGCTGGTTTTCTGCTCAGCTTCATGTCTGAACTGAGCAACCAGCTCTCTGATGAAGGTGTTGACTTCCACTTGAGGTCTTGTCTGGAACACCTTCTTGCAGATGGGACACTGGCAGCTGCTGTGAGAGTCCCAGTGTTGGGTGATGCAGGGTTTACAGAAGTTGTGTCCACATGGTGTGCTGACCGGATCAGTGAAGACATCCAGACAGATGGAGCACAGGAACTGATCCTCAGATTGCAGGCTGCTGCCGGCAGACATGTCTGAACTCTGAGGACAAGTAAAAAGGTGTGATTATTTAAAGAAACTATCTGAAATTAGTCCAAATAGGGTTGAAGGATTACCACAGTTTTTTGATTTCAAAGACTGACTATGCTGTAGTTATGTGACATCCGAGCAGAAACATTCAGTTGAAGAAAAAAGAAACAACTTGGCACGCTGACAGGACCTGTTGTAAAACGTCATCATGTTTAACAAAACCGGTCTTTCCAAAACCTTCAGTTCCTAGGAAAGGTAGGACTTCAACGGTTAAGAATACTTTTGGTTTTAAAGCTGACTAAATCCTCATCAGTGTTGTTGGTTTAACTGTGAAGTACGAATAAAAATGTTTAAAAACTTTATTGCCTAAAAAAGTTGTTCAAATCAGCAAAGAATTACCTCTGTTGGAGTCGGTTGTTGACAGTCGAAAGATGAACTCGGTTTATTTTTCTTCTGACAGATTTGTTTCGACTGCAGCTCTGCCGTCACACTGACAAACTTTCAGGGTTGAGACGATAAAACTAGTCTTTCCAGTGTTGCTCCTCCTCTGTAGGTGTTTTTATGGTATGTTTCCTCCTGTATTTCATATATAACTATAGTTAGAGACAAGTGACAGAAGATTGGGTTAAAATGTATGAAGATACTTTACTTTTTCATTTAAGTTCATTTCATGATGCCATGCCAGCTCAGGCGCCACCTGGTTTAACACGGTCCTGGTCAGATGTTGGGGAACCAGAACAATCTGATGAGATATGAAATGGGTTACTGGAACAAGATATTCATGGATGAGGGCAGAGAACGCTGTTGGGATGCTACTTTATGAACCTACATGTGGGAATGTGGAGACTTCAATCCTCAACATCCAGACTGACTCAGAAACAGCTTTGGACCCAATGTTCCACAACTTGAGAGAGAAATCTGCTGTCACACTTAGAGACTGATGAGGTACAGCAAAGATGCTAGGTCACACTGGAGCCAGGACAACAGGTCAGGGGGGGATAAACCATCATCCCCACCATCTGAAATATGGGCACCAAACTTCAAAGAAAGCCCCGAGGAAGTGTATACAAGGGCAGCTGACCTGAGGCTGAAGATCATGATCCAAGTTAGACACCTTTGACCTGCACCCCTTACCAAGGCTAAGTGACAAAGTACCTCCTGGAAATCTGCTAGAAGATGTGAATGCAGCTAATTCTCAACTGACACCATCACAGAGACCAATAAGCTGGTATCCACCACAGCAACAGTAATCCTCAAGGCTTCAGAAGGAGCCTTGTCCCACATGGAGGAGGAGGTTTTAGTCTTGATATCAGTGGCCTCTGTTTCCTCCTTTGACCAGGCTGTTATACCAGCCGGGTGCCTGATAACAGGCAGGGTACTGATGGCTTGGACTTTGTTTTTACCATTCAGCTGCCTCTTCAAGACCTTGCCTTACTTTGTTGTGCTGACTTCCTTGTGACCTCTTTCTGTTTTTCATTTTGTCCTTCAGTTGTGATCTCGTTGCCCCTCTTTGGTATCATTCAGCCACGTCTGTCCAGTCCAAATGACACCAATGTCCTTGCTGTATATCCTGGTGAGGTGGATTTTTTTTTATCTTACAGCTTGATGTCATCCATGTAGAGGAAATGACTGATGACTGTTCTACTTTGGAACCGGTATCTATAGCCACTCTTTGTGATGATCTCAGCCGCTATGATGCCTGACAGGAGCTTCCATGTTGTTCAGAGGCAGGTGATTGGCTGGTAGTTGGAAGGAATTTACCCTTTCTGGGAGTCTTTGTCCAGCCTTAGATCAGCCACTCAGGGTGGGTTCTTCCTTCAGCAGCTGGTTCTGTTGTCCTGCTAGGTGTTCATGGAGAGCAGTCAGTTCCTTCAGCCGGTAGGTGTGGATCTTGTCAGGCCCTGGTGCAGTCCAGCCTTTCCTTCCTGAGACTCTGCAGCTGTTCTGGTTCCTGGTTCTTGCTCTGGGAGGTTGGTGTGTTCAGATCTTAGATCCTGAAGCCATGGGGCGTTATCATTGAGTGATGCCTCCTCCTCCAGCATGGCTCAGCCTCAGCTCTGGGTGGTGTGGTGGAGAACATCCTGTTTATTCTTCTGGCTCATAATTCATCATTTGCACAGAAACTTATAAATTAATTTTATTTTACTTTTACAGTGCTTCTAGCTTGATTCTTAACAGATTTATATTTAATTTTACTCTTTTTATTCAGTCTAATTACCTCTATACTATTTTTTTAAAAAAATAGCAATGTTTATTTTACCATTTATATATTGTTGTATTTTATTTTGAAGGGTCTTGATTTTTACTGACTTTTATTGTTTTTAATGTGGTGTTTCCTCATTATAAATGAAATTGTATTTCCATAGTTCCTTCAGTTTCCACACATTAAAGGTCAGTGATGAGTCTTTATTTGTCTGGAAACATGGAAGCTCCATAAGTTCCAGTCTTTGTGGTTTCAGTCACCAAGTCCTGTTGATCTTGTTTCTGGGCTGGCTGCTCCTTACCTACAGGCAGCTTCTAACATTCCTGCAGGTTGAATGTTTCTACACCTACAGAACCCACATCCTCACTATGAGATCCTGTTTTTCAACATTACATCGCTTTGATAAAATCAAAGGAACAAGCAGGAATAAAAGCAAATATTCCACAATATAAGATCAGCTAAACCCATCCTCTGATGCCAGAAGAAACCGTTGACCTGGTGATGACTGTGGTTGAAATCCTTCTCATGTTTATTCCAATGATTGTTGTCAAAGTTGTGTCTTTACCTGAACTCCCGTGTTTTTCCTGTTCAGCAATTCTGGTGAAAAGACGACTGAACAAACGTTTCTGAGTCTGGATTACATCTGTGGACCGGATCTCCTCGTTGCTCATCAAACCTACGATCTACCTGCCGGCCCACTCTCCTCCTCTCACCATGGAAACCCTGTCAATGAAGCAAAAGAAGACCAGTCTCATGCTCAAAAATCATGGAAATTTAACAAAAAGGTTCTCACTAAATTCTCCCAAACTGTCGCCTCAAGACCTTCAACATCTACAAACTCTCCTGTCAGTATTATAAATAAATAAATTACCTGCCCTCGTTGTGATCATTATTATTGTTTTTGGAGCAGAAAAGCTTGTAGCACCTGAGATTTTCTGTAATGGTCTAATAAAGTGGTCCAGATCTGTTTGTAAATCTTGACTGGAAGAAATAAATATCTGGTTTTGTTGTATTTTGATAAGTAATTAAATCTGAGTTCTGAACATATGAATTATTTCCATTATTACATCTCTTCTGTTGTCTTTGATGCTTTCAAACAAAACTTTGTGTCGTGTTACTAAATACAATTATTCAGAATTCTGATTAAACTTGTGCTTATTTATATAATGGTGATTTGTTATATTGTTTCTTGAAATCAGTGGATGTGTAGTTGTGTGAGTTGGCCGTAAGGGGGCGCTGTAGGTGAAGAGGAGGTCATGAATCAGGTGTTCCTGTTTCTGACCCAGGTTCTTCAGGTTCTGCTGTTGGACTGAAGAACATCAGGAGGAGTTCTGATTATTCCTCATGATTGCAGAGGAACAAAGAGCAGAAACTGAGCTAACATTTGTCTCTACAGTTTGTCTAAATCCTTCAGCTCATCTCAAATAAAACAGCCCTAAAAGGTTTATTTTAGTACAGATTTATTTCACAAACACGTTTATTTTAATTCAAATATACTTTTTTAATCTCCAGAGAGAACCTGCTTCTGATCCATAAGAAAATCATAAATTAAATGTTTATATACATAAAACAATACAATAACAAGGAAAAATGCTAAAAACTTGGTATTAATTTCTCTTTTTCCTTTCTTGGTGTTATTTCATTTGAACTGAAGACTTTTTAGACTTCCTCGGAGTTTTGTCTGTTTCCTGCATCATTAATGACATAAATCAGATGAAAGTATTTTTTTTTTTT
>NW_023665773.1:0-1576 GCF_001649575.2 Kryptolebias marmoratus | reverse complement strand
CCGCCGCCTCTCCCCCGCCGCTCCGCCCCCGCTCCCCCGCCTCTCAGCCGCCGCTCCGCCCCCGCAGCGGAGGCCCTCTGCGGGTCACACAGCAACATTATGGCGCCGGGAGAAGCGTTAGCTTCGGGACCAGTCGTTGTCTGAACGCCCGGTGATCCGGCAGGATGAACCTCTGCGCCCAGTACCTGCGGTGAGTCCGGTTCCGAGTCCTCTGCCCGTCCCGGTGCGGGTCCAGGTGTGGCTCAGGTGGTTGTTTTCCGGCCGCAGGTGGATTGTTTTGCTCGGCTGTTAGCGGAGAGGCTAACACTTTAGCTGCGGCTAGCTTCGGTTAGCTTCAAACATCAACAAACAGCTGAAGGCTCGGGGAGCTGCTAGCTGACACACATCCAGTCAGACAGGATGAGGATTCAATAAAACCGTGTTCACTGGCAGTGTGGCGGAGTTTGTTTGTAGATTATTGTTTTATTTTCACAGTTTCAGGGTGTTTTTGACTGTTAGCTTTAGCATGTTAGCGTCTCTCTGCGACTGTCAGGTTAGCATCGATGCTGCCACGCATTCATTGGTTAATTACCGAGCACGAGCCTGTCTCAGGTGTAGTTACAGGTAAATATTGCTGTGTCTGAGTCCTCCCTGCGGTGGACGTGATGTTTTGGAATCGCGCGGAGTCCGTAATGAAGGCTTATTTCAGTGGTTGTGGGTCGGATCCAGGAAGTAGCCTGAGCCCTGGATGTTGACATGTGATCTGATGTTAAATGTTTTAAGGAGGTCAGATCGGCAGGTATGAGGAAGAGCTGCGGGCTGTGTGTCAATCTAACCTCCTCTCCTCTCTGTTTACATGGAGCAGCCAGGCGGAGGCCCTGAAGGCAGACATGACAGGTAGGTCTCCTCTTCCTCCTCCTCCTCCTCACACACACCTGCTCAGGTCGGACTTCCGCTTCATGACTTTAATCACAGAAATAGACTCTTAGAGGTTCAGGATGTCTAACTGGAGCGTTTTGTAAAATCAGCAGGGAAACTGTCAACAGAGCAATGAAACTGTAACTGATGAAGGGATCCGACTATTTGCTGGTCAGACTCTGCTGCCATAATGAGCAGAGGTCAGTTTTCATTAGAGCCAAATGTTCGGGAGTTCGAGGCCGACAACGATGGTGTGGAGCTGCTTGTTTAAATGTCTTTGTTTGAAGCTTTTAAAGCTGCTAAAATGAGCAAAAACAACTTCTCAGTTAAATGCTTCATGTCTGGGTTTGTGTTTTTATTTAGCTGTTAAATTGACACCATTGTTAGTTTATTTTCTGTAGTTCATTAAAACAACAAGCTGAGTGAAGCGCTGTCAAATCCAGTCAGACACAAAGTTAAACCAGCAACAAAAGCAGGGAAACATTCAGAGAACAGTAAATCTGAACTAAAATCCAGACTTGTGTTGTTTTAAAGAAAAGATTCTTAAAATTTACTTTCTTTGACTTTATTTTATTGTTCTTAAAGCTGAGGTTCGACTCAAAGTCTCCAAAATTTAACATCAAACTTTAAAAAAGAGGTTTCTGCTTCAGTGACACGCTGAGGGGGTGTGTGTGTGTGT
>NW_023665772.1:70083-80653 GCF_001649575.2 Kryptolebias marmoratus | reverse complement strand
TCCATATCAATAGTAAAAGATTCCTTCCATTCTTCTCCATTTTCTGTATCTGTTTTAGTCAGATAGTTTTTTGCTGTTTCACTCAGTTTCTTTTTCAGGAATTTTTCCTTCTCTATCAGAATCACTTTAAAATAGGCTAGGTCTTTGCCACGACCGCAGCATTTCTTCCATTCACACGATGACATCAAAGTTACAGTAAAAATGATACCTAAGAGTGTACAGAATCCATAGAGCTGGAAAAGGAAAAACAAGAAATCAGTATTTGATCAGGACGGTAATATGTTCATACAATAAGTCTGTAAAGATTAGGTTCAGATGGGAAGATAAATGTTCTAACGTAAATAAAAATACTCACCCTTGACTTGTTTTTCAGTGTGGTAATGGTCAGTTGTTCCTCAGCTGTGATGTTAGTTTTGTCTTTGCAGGCTAAGTGGGACTGTTCTACAGAACCATCATTCCGACAGCAAACATACCAATCTCCGTCCAGCAACACAGAGACGACCCACAGAACGCCAACAAGAGCAGCTTTAAGAAAGCGAAAAAAAATAACTCCTCCAAATAAACAATTCCTGTTGCATGAGAAAAATGAAGTGATCCATGAGCACAACAAAATGCAACATGAGTTTTCAGAAGATGTTGGTGGATTTGTGCAACGACACGCACAAACAAATTTGCAGGTTCTCCGAAAAGTATTGTCTGTCCACAGTGTTATGAGGCATATGATGGCACATGGAAGAAGCAAATACACCCAGCAGTCAGCCACGTCATCTTTGCAGGCACACAGAACATCCTTTTCAAGCAGAACATTGTAGATAAAACTCACAACGATGGTGACAAAAATGCTAAATTTGAACTTAGAAATATTTTCCAGCCAGGCCATCATCTTTGCTGAACAGCTGGTGTCTTGTTGTGAGCCTCAGCTTCAAAAACACAACCCAGATCCACTTCCTCCTTCGTCTCAGGACTGCTCAGCTTGAGTCGAGCGTTTTAAGGAGAGGTGAAGATAGGGGTGGGGAGCTTCGTCACTGCCTCCCATCACAGATCTCACTTACGTTTCAACAAAACAAGTAATATTTGTAGTGATTCTTTTATGATTGTAGAGTAGATTGACCCATTTCCCCAGATAACATGTTCCCGGGGCTGTAAAAGGTTTGCAGGAATTATCTGTATGTGTAACACCTGGTCAGCTTTTAAACTCTTTGCTTCTTAGAATATTTATTTCCACTTTCCTTTAAAACTTGTTTAAACTCTGAACACAAATATGACCAAAATGAAGGCAGAAACATGGTGTCAGCAGTTCCTTGTTGGGTTTTAAGTTTATTTACTCAAATATTAACGTCTTTATGTGTTTTCTGTTCTTATTGGTATCTGTTCTTTCTCTTTCCTTTTTATTATACTCTAACTTTCAGCTTGATGCTGCTTTTGTTATTAAATTCTTTAAATGCTCAAACCTGTGAAGATGTGTACTTTCTGTCTGGTTTTACTTTCTGTTATAACATTTCAGGTATGGGCTTGTTTGTCATGATGTCAGGGTGGGCGGAGATTGCGGCGAACCCAGTGTGCAGACTAAATAAAATGATTTATTTAAAAATAAAAGAACACAAACAAAAAGCTGATGAGGCAAACATGAGGAAACTAAGATGGCAAGAGAAACACGACAACGGACTAGCTTCAAACGCTGTTTAAAAATATAGTGTGGATTTTCTGATGTTACCTTTTACAACATTTAGCTAGTTAAATGCAATTGTTACAGCTAAATGCTAAATATAAATCTAAATGTTATATGGTAAATCTAAATGTTAAATGATAAATCTAAATGTTAAATCTAAATGTTAATGTCATACGTGGGGGAGAGCGAGAGGAACCCAGAGCGCAGACTCATACTTAAGGAAACAAAAGATTTATTCTTTAAATAAAGTTACAAAAACAAAAGGAAACAAAAAAGGCTGGCATGGCAGCCAAAACTAAACTAAACACAAAACAGCAAGGCAAGGTGGAAACATGGATTAACATGGAATGAACGACACAGACTGTACCTGAGACAATGAACTGGCGAGGGATTGAAGAAACTGACTGGGTTTTAAAGACAGAGGAATAATTGTGAGAAGTGGGCACAGGTGAGTGATTACAAGTGAAGGCAGGTGGAGATGGGCGTGGCAAGTAAACAAGTGCAAACAGAGGAGGAGTGAAAGAATACTGACAAGACACAATGACAAAACCAGAACACATAATAACAAAATAAACCAAGAAACAAAACAAAACCCAAATCCTTACAGAACCAAAACCCAGACATATGACATAGCCCCCCCTTAAAGGGGACGGCTCTTGAAGTCCCCTAAAGTCAAAACAAAAAAAACCTAGGATGGGAGGATGGTGGGGGAAAAAAACAAAAGGAAAGGATGGAGGGCAGGAAGCAGGAATCAAACAAAAAATAGTAACAAAAAAACGACCAGGCAAAAGGCCAGGGGAACACAAAACAAAACAAAGAACTTTAGTTCTGGAGGGCGGCCCGGGCGCCGTCCGCAACGAGGCCAGAGTTCCGGCGGGTGGCCCAGGCGCGATGGGGCAAAAGCTCCGGCGGGCGGCCCGTGAGCTGTCTGCAACGTCGCTGCGGGCTTGGGCAAGGACCAGGCGGGCGAGAGCCGGGCGGATGAGGGAGGTGAGACATTGTCGACCCCCTCCGAAGACATGGCAAGCAGGGAGGCGTTGCCCACGACCCCCTCTGGAGTGGCCTGGCGAGGAGGCATCGTGGACCCCCTCCGAGGACATGGCTGGCGAGGAGCGTTGACCACGACCCCCTCTCGAGCGGCCTGGCGAGGAACGTCGACCACAGACTTTGTAGGCACGGCAGACTTGGTATAGGCCGGGGGCTCTGCCGAAGCTGTGGTGGCGTGGGTCTCAGGGATCCGAGGGAGCGGCGTAGGAGGCAGTGGAGGCTGACGAGACCACGGGAGCGGCACTGGAGGCTAACTAAATATATATGTGCATGTTTTATGTTGTCATTTAAATGATGAAGTGATGAAGTCTGTTTAAAAAACCTGCGTGGATCCAAGAAAGGTTTCTAAGAGGAAGAGGAGAGGAGGAAGAACATAAAAAAAGTTTTTGGTGTATTTTCTCTGGCAGCCAGGAAAGGGAGATAAAACCGTCACAGTTTTTAGATTTTAGGATATTTTCTAATGGAATTATTTTTCTGAACAGAAGTGAGGAGATAAAGACTTTGACAGACAGATGAGAGACTGTGAGGTTAAAAAGACAGAAATAAAAACAAACAAATGGCACAAAAATGCCTGGGTTCTCTTACAGGTTAAAAATCTATTTAACTTCCAGGTTTTAAAGGTTTCCAGATGCAGAGATCACTTCTGCAGCTCAGTGTGAGAAAGTGCTGCTGTGTGAAAGAAGAACAACAGCAAACCAGTTCAGCCTTCGACAGGGTTTGATAACCAGTGGCGGCTGGCCAATAGAGGGCGCCGCCCCACCACTCACATTACCTTGAATAAGACGTAAAATAAATAAATAAAAATCAAATATTACATTAAAAATATTTCAAAATATATGTATATATAATTTTAGTTGTGTAAGATAAATATTTTATAGTTAATGATAAGTAAAGTTGTTTCGTTTTTCGACGTTGTCTGATTGGTGGCGTATTTCCGCCCCGGGGCACAAAAATCTTTGTCCATAGACTCTCGTTAAAACCTTAGTATATGTTTTGGTCCAAAACATATATTAAGGTATCACATAATAGACATATACCAAAACCTTTGGTATATGTCTATTTTGGATTTATAGCCCCCCCTGGAGAAAACTCCACCAGCCGCCCCTGTTGATAACCACGCTTTTTTTTCAAAACCAGAAAGTACTTCCTATACAGCTGGCACAGGTTCAGTTTCTGCCTTCAGCTCTCAGCAGATGCAGACTGGTAACCGAAGATGAAGAACTTCTTGAATACTTTTCCGTTTAGAAAAGTTAGCATCTTCCTCACCATTGTTGGGAGTTTCACCTACAACCTTTTTCTTGACGGAGATGTGTCCTGCAACTGCAAACAAAAAACTCGTGATTGTGCTGTCTACATGTGTCTGCCGGGGGCTATCATATTTTTCTTAGTACTCTGGACAGACAATGAATTTCAGAGAGCGTGGTCATACACATGCTCACAGCTTTGTTCAAAATTAAAGGTAGCAGCAGGAGCAGCAGGAGGAGCAGCTGGAGGAAGATATATGTTTTGTGGAGTCCTTCTCACCTCTGTTCTTAAAGCCTTTCTGATTGGGCTCCTGTGGGTCATCTCCTTGTTAGTCGATGGAGATTGGTACGTTTGCTGTAAGATGAATTCTACTGAACTTCAGTCCCAGTTAGCCTGCAAAGACAAAAACAACTTCACAGCTGAGGAACAAGCAAGCTTTGTTGAGCTGAAAAATGAGTCAAGGGTGAGTGTATTTTTTACCATTATTACCAGCAGCAATCATAACATGTATTCTGGTTAATAATTTTGTGTATTAATACAATAATGTCAACATTAAAAGTTGATCTATGCTGTTTCCTTTTCAGACGTGTGGCTTCAGTGTTCTCCTGACTGTTCTAGGGCTGTCGGCTCTGCTCACATCCATTGACTGGCTGAAATGCTGTGGTGAAGGAAGCTGGTGTTGCAACAGAAGAGTCCTTTATTATCAAAAGATTTTAAAAGAGAGAGAAAATGTAATGAAAGATGTTCTGGAAGAAGCAGCAAAAGACGAGTTGAAAGGAATTTTTATTGAAAAAATACATGAAGGAAAACTGGAAGAATGCTTCGATGTTACTGATGAGATTATTAAAAAGTCTGGAAATCCCAAACTTTCTAAAGATCAACAAAGAGTGAGACATGAGAGGAATGAAGAAAACTCCTGAATCAACAACCAGAACAATGTGGAGCTGATTAACTGGAGACAGGAAGATGAAGACAGGTCCAAACAGAACCTTCACTGATGCTGAAAACTTTCACTTTCAGGTCAACTGAACACATCTTTATCTAACTTTGTCATACAGCCCTTAAACGGGCTGGGTCACTAACGAAGGCAAACTAAAAACAGTCATTTAAATCTGAACTTAAAAATAAAAAAAATAGTTCTTACCATGAAATATATAAAATGACAAAAACCAAACAGTAAAAACACAAAGCCTCAGTTAAAAATTTTATATTTAGTCAAAAATCTCCTTGATTTGATCCTTTTAAGTTGATGCAAAAACATAAAAAAGTTGTAAAGTTTAATCTTTTTCTCTGCTGTGCCTCAGATTACATTTCTAAAAATTACAGAAAATTAAAAAATGACTGTTTAAATTTAAATTTTTGTAAATAAATCCGGTGGTTGACCAGAATTTTAAAGATATATAAACCTAAGTCACTCCACTATTTCAATCTAATCATTTTCTATATTTTACTCCACTGCCTTTAAAGATTACATTTAAACTCTGATCTTTATTGTTTTATAATTTCTCATGGATATAATTACAGTATATTTCTTTAGTGTATTTTTACTGTTATCTTGTTTTTCTGTGTTTATCAGTAAACTGTCTCTTGTTCTGTCAGATTGAAAAGAAACTAATTTTAGGCTTTTTTAATCTAATGTTTTTTTTTCAGCAACTTGTTGCTGTTTCACATTTTGACTTTACTATACTATTAAAGTTTTATTAAAGTGTTAAGTTGTTTTTTTAATTTAGAATCTTGTGGTTTTGTTTTAAAGATGTTCTGAGTTTCTGATTTAAAGTTTATTTTATAAGTTAGTGAAAATCAAAGTTTATATATTTTGGATTTTATTGAAATGTTTCTTATCGATCCACCAAAGAAAGCTGTTGTGATTTCATCTTGAATCTTTCACTCAGTTTGTTTCTCAAAAACTCTGATAATAAATCTGTTTATAACCTTTCTTCTTACATTTATTTCCTTCTGTTGAAAGCTGTTACACTTATTATCCATTAGCTTGTTTAATTAATCCATTAAGCCATATTTAGTTTAAGACATTTCTTAGTTTCTGTCTGAATGAAAAACATATCTTTGTGGTTCTGGATCCAGTGCTGTTTGTGATTCTGTTCACTATAATATTTAATTGGTTTAGGGGTTATGTAGAAGACAACCAGTTCTTTGTGTCTTTTATTGATCTTAATTTGAATAAAGTTTAGATGTGGAGTTCCCCAAGGCTTCATTCTTGGTCCAATACTGTTTAAACTGTTAATGGTTCCCCCTCATGTGTCATTCAGGAACATAAAGATAAAATTATAACAAAAAGCTGTAGATCTAATACACTGTGTGTATATATATATATATAATATCTGGGAAGAGACCTGACCTGGAAGGAGCCTGACTTGTACGTGAGGATCAGGTACAGACTAGATATAATTGGACTCAACTCAACACACAGTTTGGGTTTTGGAACCGAGGATCTGGACCTTATTCCACTCTGGAGTCGCCCAAGCTGAGAGGCGTCAGGCTGGTGTGGGGCCACTTACAGCCCCCCCCCCGGCTCGGCGCCTGAGCATTGAAGTTTTCCCTGCACCTTCGGGAGGGGGGGGGTGGGCAGACGCTGACTGTTGTTTGTGTCCATGTTCCAAACTGCAGTTCAGAGTATCCAGCCTTCTTGGAGCTCTTAGTGGGGGTTCTGGAAGGTGCTCCAGCTGGAGGACTTTATTGCCCACCTGGGTAACAACGGTGAAACTGAAGGGGTGTGATCGGGAGGAACCCAGTAGATCCAAACGTGTAGTGAGGGTTTCCTGAGAACACCTGGCAGAAGAACCCGTCAGAGATCTTTACCTCCCACCTCAGACAGCGCTCCAGCTGAGACGGGGGCCATGAGTCTGAGTGGGCCATGTTCTGTACGAACGTGGAGGCAGCTGCCCTGAGCTGTGGCTGTGAGGTTGTTGGTGCCTCTCATGGCAGCTAACCCGGGTGAGGGAGGCTGTCCAGCTAAAGGAGTCCTACCGGGTCGTGTTAGCTGGTTGGACTCCAGGGGCAGCTGAGGGGTATCAGCAGGCCGGGCACTGAATCGCCACCATCGTTCACCTCTATTATTTCACTTGACAGGAACATGGCGTCCACCTGCAAAGAATAAAGTCAGGACTGTGACTTGTTCATGGTTCTGTGATTACTGAGTGAGAACAGCTGGGTCGACTAACTGATGGAAAGAGCTGCCATCACTCAGGGTGAGGATACAAGACTAATAATACTCAACGTGCCTTGCAACAAAACAACCAATGACCGGATGCAGACATGACTGAAAGAACTCAGAACACAAAAACCCCAAAGAAAACAGACCTCAACACAAAAACTTACGTTGTTTTATCACCCATGTCAGTGCTTACAATGCTCATTTTAAAATTAAAGTTTGTCTGCTTTGTGAAAATGTGCCTAAGTTGCTTTTCTTCACTTTTTTTCTGCAGTGAGTGAAATCACAGAGACTGCAGAAAAGCTGTCAAACAGAAGCACTAAACAGGAAGTTGGAGTTTGCATCGTCGTACAGCAACAAGCTTCTTAGCAGAAGAATGAAAAAGTCCCTTTTTGTGGTTTCTGCTCCGGGTTCTGATCAAATCAAGCGTACGGCTGCAGAGATGAACTTCCTGTTATTGTAGATGTGCTCTTTGTACCACCTTCACACCTACATCTGTTCTCTCCAACACACTGAGCTTTTCGAAATGTTGCTTCGTCGTTTGTTTCTCATGAAACTAATGATGTGTTTTCATTTGTTGACTGAGAAACATCAACATGTTTTAAAACTGGCTTTTCTGCATTAAAAGAATTTTCCTTGGGTTCTCATTTTCTTCTAACTGAACTTTGACTCAGTCTTTACTGTACATCATTTCTGGGCTGTGACTCTAAATGAAGTCTGAGGTGAAGCAGAGTATCGGAGGTGTACCACAGGGATTCCTTTTTGTTTACAGCTTATATAAAATAATTCATTTTTCTCTTGGTCTTAGTGGTTGTTTGAAGACTTCCTGCTGAGATTTGGACCCATAGAGGTGAACTGATGATGTTCTCAGAGTAGATTCCTTAAAGAAACCTGAAATGTAAAAGAACAAACATGCAACCACTCACTTTCTGAAAGAGTAAACAAACAAACAAAAAAACAACTAGCAAGTGGAGATTTGTTTCAGTAACCAGTCGCTGCAGCTCTCCTCTTATAGCAGGAAGACTGACTTCCTTTTGCTAAGTTCAGACCTCAGCAGCAGCAGCTGGCAGCAGATATCATCTCTGCAGCGAAGATGAAGACCTTCATGACGAAGATTTTCTTAAGAAAGCTCAGCCCTTACCTGACTCTCATTGTGATGTTTGTGCACTCCATTGTGCTGGACAAGGACATGGAATGCAGCTGCAAGCAGCAAGGCCGTAACTGCGTCTTGTACATGATTTTACCCTTCTTCATCTTATTCCTTGTGAGCCTCTGGGCAGACAAAACCTTCAAGACAACCTGGAAATACACTTGGCAGATTACGTGCACCTACTGCACCTGCTGCACCTGCTGCAGCTGCAAACGTAATAACGACTGCAGGTTTTGTGGTGATTTACTGAACCGCATCATGAAGGCTGTGTTCATCGGCCTGCTCTGGATGTTGTCCGTGTTAATTGATGGAGACTGGTACGTTTGTTGTTTCCACGATCGGTCGAAGAACCAACAGTTGGCCTGCAAAACATCTGACATCACTGAAGACGAACGAGCAACCATTGCAGAACTGAAGAATTTGTCCGGGGTGAGTTAAATCACATACAAGTCTTTTATTCTACATTTAAATGATCCAATCATTCAGTGTTTGTTTAATGAATAAAACTGTTTGTGCTGAAAACCTTTGAGCAGGTAGATCACCTGCTGGCTCAGATGTTCTGCAGCCTTTAATGTTGTTCTGTAAAACATGCAGAGCCTTGAAAACTCTTTATGCCTTTTCCACATTTCTTCACGTTACAACCACAAACTGTCACTGGGATTTCATGTGACAGGACAACACGAGCAGCAAATACATGTGAAGTGAAAGAAAAAACCTTTTTTCAGTTATTTACAAATGAAAATCTGAAAAGTTCTGAAAAGTCCATTTCTGTTTGCATGTAGGAACACGGTAAACATGTTTTAGAGCTTTTAGACCTTTCTGCACAGTTTTATCTTGGTTCAGGTCAGACCTGACCACCACAAGCTTCTCTGATCAATAAGGAGAATGCTCCTTCGACCTGTATGGTCCCTCAGGGGTTAAATCTGTATACGTTGCCTTTGAGGTCTATTTTCAGGAATCGTAATATTCCTTTCCATTGCTTTGCTGATGATATCCAGGTATATCTGCACATCAAGGTAGACCCACTGAAACACTCTTGAACTGCCTAAATGACATGAAAACCTGGTTAAAACTACATTTTGTCTGTCTCAGTGAAAATAAGAGGTTTGGTAAATAAAATGTTTCCTGTAATTTTCTGGCTGCTAGGCTCCATGAAGTTACTCTACTGTCAGGAACCTAGGTTTTATTTTTGACATCTCTTTAAACTTGTAAAAACAGAATAATTAAGACTCGATGCCAAGGTGAAGCTGTACCTCCCCTTCAAAGACCCGGAACGAGTGATTCATGCTTTCCCAGCGGGACGTCTGTAACTATCTGTATGATAAATTATCTCAGCGTCGCTCACAAACTGTCCAGAAGGCAGCAGCTCATCTTTTACCAGGAACTAAGAAACATCAACACATAACTGATCCTGGCTTCTCCCCATGGACTTCCTGTTTGTTTCAGAGACCATTTTAGGACTTTACTGCTTGTCTTTAGTTTTAAATTGTCTCGTCTGCCATACTTATGTGATCTCCTCAACATCTACACTTCAGTAAGAGTTCGCCGGTGAACAGACCAGTTTCTTCTAGATGGTCCCTCACCCAGACTAAAACATAAAGTAATCAGGCTTGTGCAGTTGCTGCTCCGAACCTGTGGAACAGTTTTCCTCTTCATACTGAATGCAAACCACACTTTTCAGTTAATCATTTTTCTTCCACTTCACAACGACGGTTTACTTTGTGTTCATCTGTCACTTAAATACTTGAGAGTTTGTGTTTGAAAAGTTCAACGGGCATGAAGACTTTTCCAAAGCTCAATAAACATGGAGGAGTTTGTTCCTGGAGTCAGGAACCTTCTCAGAGACCAGCTAACAAAATGAAAAGACTTTTATTATCAGCTGAATCAGGATCTGTAGTAATTTCACTGATTTTTCTTTTGCAGGAAATTGGTTTAGGAATACTCGCTTCAATTTTTTTGTGCTTGTTGCTGTTTTCATGCGGATGGAGAAAATGCTGTGAAGAGAAATCTGACTGTTGCAGCAGAAACCTTCTTTATTACCAGCTGATTGTGGAGGAAGGGGAAACGGTTCTGAAACAGGTTCTGAAAGATGCAGCCAGGAAAAACTTGACCAAAGAAATCAAGAGAAAAATCGCTGAAGGTCAATGGGAGAAGTGTTTCGATGTTGCTGAAGAGCTGGTTCACAGATCTGCTCCACCTGAACTTCCTGCGGCAGAGAAGCAGGTAAAGAATCAGAACCGACTGGTTCTGATGCAGCGGCTCGGATAGAACAAAGCCTTTCTGTAGAGCA
>NW_023665772.1:47078-69983 GCF_001649575.2 Kryptolebias marmoratus | reverse complement strand
TCCATCCATCCATCCATCCATCCATCCATCCATCCATCCATCCATCCATCCATCCATCCATCTTTGTGTTTTTCTCCTCTTCTGTAGATTGTGGGTCATGTTTCTATATTATTAGTAATACTACCACTACAAACAAAATATTCCAGACAGTATTTTTCCCACTGAGCAGTTAGGAAAATATTACAGCCAAGTAATCACAGTTTATTTTATTTGTTGGAGCTTGACTTAAATCCTTCTGAAGACGTTAAAGAAGAGGTAAATAATTATATGATATCAAACCTGGGGCTGTGGTTTAGTATCTTACTGGGCTGTGACTGTTGGAGTCTGTTGGAAACTCAAACCTGAAGTGGGTTAATTAATTGTTTCAGTTTAACTTCATTTTGAGTATTTTCAACCAAGCGAGCAGCGAGCCGTGCAGCCACGTTCTTGCTCTTTTGTTGCCTCCATCCGGCCACATCAGCCTGCTTTTTACCCACTAAAACTCTAACTACATGAGGAAAGTTTCCAGCAGCTGGGTCAGATACGACCTTCAAACTTTCATCTAACAGAGTTGTTTGTTTGTCCTACAGAAAGCGCCTCTTCGAAGAGCTGAAGCGAGCACATCCTTCTGAAGAAAAAGAAAATGTCACACTTCAGATTTTACAAAGCTGTGGATTTTTCTGTTTATTGTGTTGCAACATAAACCTATAAAGCTTTATGGAGTTCACAGTGTGGCTTTTTGTAAACACTGTTTGTATATTTTATTGTTTTGATGCTGACATGTCTGAAAAACACATTTTGAATGTTAATCAGTCACAGTTGATGGTAGTAGATATGTTATAGAATTAATTACATTTACAGCTGATTTTTAAAAAAGTTTTTAACATTTTATTTAACGTGAACATTCACTCAGTGTTTATATTAACTTTAATAATAAACACTTACATTTATGCTATAAACTAATCAGTATGGAAATCTTTAAATTTAAAAAGCTGTCCCTCCTAAAACAATGTTAAATATTTTTATGTCTATTTTGAGCTATTTACATTAATATTGTGGTTAATTTGTGAATATTTATACAGTGTAATAAATGAACAGAATCAGGAGAACTTCATTTAACAACATTTGGTTTTTACTCAAGCTTCCTTTAATCCGTTTCATCGCTGAGGAAGATTTTTCCATTGGACTGTTGCTTCCAGCTGAGGCCGACGTCTCTGTCCACTCCCTGTTCCTTCAGCTGCTCTGTGAGCTGAAACAATCAGATTTATTAGAATAAAGATCAATAATAATAAAGGTAATAATAAAGGTCACTGAGAGAAACAAGAATCAGTGAGAGAATCAAGAATCAAAGACACAACGAATCCTAAAAGTTTAAAAACAAAACATCTGGACTTCTGTTCTGCAGTTGAAGACTTTTCTCTTCCCATCCTGGGAGCTTTCTCAATTTAAAACTGGATTGTGGAGTTCCAAGCTTTAAATGGCATCTGTTTCTGCAGCTCAACTCACATGCAGATTAATCCCCCTCCCCTCCCTCCTGAGGGTCATTAGGGTCTTTGTTTTCCTGTCTCGCAGAGATGTTTGGGTCACATGAATGAAATAATCAAATAAAGACCCTCAGTTTGGAGGGGAGTGAGATTCAAATGCATATGAAGTTGGTTTAAATATAAATATTTATCTTTTGAAACTGGACCAGTTCTTCTCCTTCGGGACGGTTTGTAAGTTGGACCACAGATTAAACCCAACCTGGTCCAGCAGGTCTTCCAGGACACCAGGGTCATTCAGGTCCAGCGAGGCGCTTCTCACCAGCTTCAGTCTCACCACGCTGACTGTAAAAGGCTCCTCTGCCGGTTCAACACCTGCAGCATTATCAGCACACATGTTCCATCAGTTCCATGAATCCAGGACATTAATGACAGGAATACTGGTAAACATGTCTCACCATCACAGATGACACCAACATCCTGACTATGATCACAGATATTATTCCCAAAGCCGCTGTGGGAGCAGTCAGTCAGCTGACTTTCACTTCCTGAACACTCCACCTCACCGATCCAGATCTGCCCGGCTCCCGGCTCAAAGTGTGCTGGTGTTGGAGGAGTGTCTTCGAACTCACAGCCCAGGTTTCTGCAGACCACCGTGGTATCGTTTACGGTCCAGTCCTCATCACAGACTGTCCCCCAGATCCCCTTGCTGAAGACTTCAACTCTTCCTGAACACTCAGTGGGGCCAGCGACTCGGATGAAGCCGAACACTGCGACCGCTGCACGAGTCATGAGAAATAAACCCGATTTGTCAGCATTTACTGTGAACACAACCTAACGAACCTATATGTTTAATAAAGATTACATGACGTCTGTGTTCACAGCACAACATGGCTCCTGCACCCAGCCTAAAGTCAGGCTATAAATCAAACTGTAAAATGTTCTGTACACATTGTATGACATGGTTGTGTTTAAAGATGCAGCCGAACCAAAAGTTCTGTCTGAAAAATCAAACAACATCCTGTCAGCTCATAGATACAGATCAGCCGTTCAGATGGAGCCATTACAGTTACAGATGCAAAGCAGCAATAAAAGTTGGAGGATCGCTACGCGGGAGTTTATGCCAAACCTGTGGTGAGTTTTACAACAGATCCCTCAGGAAACACCGAGCTCAACCGCCTCTTTGATGAGGTAAACAAATGTGGTTCAAATTCAAGAGACCATAAAAGTGAAACAGAGGAAGTTCTAACACCCAGCTCCGTTCATCCGTTCTCTTTACTACTTAGTACTGCTTCATCATGAAGTACTGCTTCATCATGAAGTACTGCTGGCTTGACTCCATGACAGGAGTGAAGTCTTCTTCTCTATCAGAATGAAATCTTTGTTTTTTCATGTTTCAGATCTTTGTTCCTTATCGTCTCAGAGCAGAGAGTAAATGAAGTATTTCATAGATTTTTACTCCATGCACATGATGGTGAGAACACAGTTTAACCCTTTAACTGCAGCTTGTTATCATTGTGTCCCTTAAAACAAACACAAATTCATAAACTAAACAAAAAGCTGCTTAAAGTTGCAGGTATTTTTCCTGAACTCCTTGTTAAGGTGTTGGGATTTTCAGTCAATTAAATCAAAATAAATAAATACGGTTCTAATTATTTCTTATTTTAAAGAAATTTACACAAATGAAGAATTTATTTCCTCACATTTTGTCTCCTTTTTGGAAATACCAACACAACAAAGTGAAAAGTTTGTTTTCCAATAAACAATCGTATAAAAACAGCAACTTTGAGCACAAACTTTCTGAAGTTAGTTTTAGTGATTTAAATGTTGTGGCTTGAAGGGAAACTCCTTCTAACTGATTTGCAACAGAACCAGGTGGAAATAAACCTGTTCAGGTTTATTTCCACCAAGCCTCGTTAGTAAAGATCAACACAACAAGAAACCTCCTCGGTTAGCAAGTCGTTATGTTTGTTTCTGACTTTAATCCATCAAGTCCTCAGGATGTTTTAGATATTTCTCTCTGCACATTCAGTCCAGTTTTTCAGTAAATTAATAAAAAGGTCACTGACTTCCTGTGTCAGATCATACTCCAATCAAACAGTTGATGGTTTGAAACCCAGACCCTCCCCCACACACTGACAGAGATACGATTACTGCCTCACAGCTTGTTACAGAAAGCAGAAATTAGTAACTCATTGAAATAAAAGCGCTTGCCTGGTGCAGACATGACGAACAGAAGAACTTTCTCCATCCTCATTAGTTTCATGTTTGCTTTCTTTAGATTCTCACTGAAGATTCTCTTCTTCTTCTTACAGAAACATGCAAAATGTACCAATGGCAGCCATTTGCATTTCCTCCTACATGTAATCTCTCTGATAAATTGGCAAGTCAAAGCAATTCAAACCACTTTTATTTACATGAGTCAAGGTCAAAACTGTCAGGAGGCCATTCAGTTGGTCAGTAACACAGATCTAACCTCCCTGAACGTCTCATGATCATAAAATAACTAGAAAAATCCCTGCCACATGGGATGTTTAGCTGTGGCGGCCATCTTGAACTGGGTTGAAGCAAAAAAAAAGAATCAGTCATGGAGGCGACTCCAGTTTTATTAAAATCCCTCCAGATTTTCCAAAGAGCAGAGATTTAAATATAATCTGAAGGATTTATTCTGTCCTATAAGGTCTGATGTCACAAACTAACTGCTTGTTTTTATGAATAATAAATAAATAAATAATGAATCTTCCTTTCAGGCTTCATTAGAGGAGATCCAAATAATGACTCCTGTTTAACTATGCTTCACTGCATTGCTCTCTTCATTGAACCATGCTCCAAACAAGACATATCTGGGATATTATGGGCTGGATTTTTACTCCAGTGTATCTTAACATCATCAACAGGCTCTTAAACAAGAAAAAAATGAAATGTTCATCTATTTTAAAGGCAACAAAACACTCAACCAGGTTGAATTCTACAACATTTTAATCAAGAAGAAAAAAACGAGTCTAAAATCATTTCAATCAACCTCCTCCCACCATGTTTAACAACCAGGAAACTAAATGATTATCATTAAAGATTAGTCCAACCACATGACTAAAGAAAACTATAAACCTATTTTTATCTTTATTTAAGTTGTGTTGTTTCTTCCTCCTTTATCTTGGTCCTTCACGCTTTTGGAAGATTTTCCCATTCGACGGCTTCATCCACTTCACTTTAACGTCTTCATCCACTCCCTGATCGATCAGACTCTGGTTGAGCTGAAAGCAGGAAAACTTAGAGTCAGAAATATTCAACGAGACATCGGTTTGTTTCTGTCCTGGTTAAAGAAAATATCAGGGGGGTTCGAGGCTAAACTACAAACTTTATCATCTGTAGGCAACCTGTTGTAAGACCTGAGTAACAACACAGCTGTGAAAGGAAACAGGTGTGCAGTTATTTATGGGTTAATAATCGAAAACTAAAATACCAACGGTTAAAACATTTAAACTCAGTTTGACTCCATGAATAAACCAAATGGTGACAAGTTCACAAAAAACAAAATCAACTAATATCTATCTAACTTCAACAAACTTGAAGTTTTATTTGAGCCACATGCATATCCAGACTCTCTCTCTCTCTCTCTCTCTCTCTCTCTCTCTATATATATATATATATATATATATATATATATATATATATATACATGCACATACATAAAACCTAAAACTGACCAACCTGCCTCAGCAGGCCTTCCACCACAGCAGGCTTATTCAGATCCACAGTCGAGTTTCGCACAACCTGTATTTTTATCACTTTTTTAAAAGTGGCTTTAAAAACAAAAAAGACATAAATACAATCATTAAACATTTAAAGCATCCAGAATATAGTGCCTGTTTATCACAACTTAATTGAAAATCCTACACTAAAGATACAGTTTTGTCTTAAAACGAAGTTGTTTCTTTTTCAGACAAATTTGTTTTTTCCATCTTAGTGGCCAATTAGATTAAAATATTCACGGTTATGAACAAATGTACACAAAATGCACAGAAGTTAAAAAGTACCAAATATTAATGCATATAAAAGGTTCTTTACCTTCACAATAAACACCAACATCGTTGATGTGTGCACACAGATTATTTCCAAATCCACTGTGGGAACAATCCGACAGATTTTTCTCACTTCCTAAACAGTCAACATCAGACAGCCAGATGGATCCAGTTCCTTGACCAAAGTAGGCTTGAGAACGGACACCATAAGCTGCCTCACAGCCCACCTCCCTGCAGACCACCTCAGCATCGTTCATGTCGAAGCCTTGATCACAGACCGTCCCCCAGACCCCACCGTAGTACACCTCAACTCTTCCAGAGCAGCTAGTGGGACCAGAGAGTCGGACCTTCAGATCTAATAGATCAGACACATAAGACAAAAAGATCTGACTCCAAATTTGTGCAAAATCTACAGTTTCTAGTTAGGGCTGTATGCTTCATCAATCAAACCTCTGGGTGTTAGTTCAGTGTCTGTGAACCTTGGTGGCATCGAGACAAGAACACGGTCTCACCTTCACAAATGGCACCAGCATCTTGAAGATGCAAACAGGTTTGATATCGATATCCATTGTGGGAACATTCAGGAAGGCTGCTTTCATTCCCTGAGCAGCCCAGATTATCAAGCCAGACTGGTCCAGTTCCTTCACCAAAGAACGCTTGAATGGGAGCATCAAAAGCCGGGTCACAGCCCACCTCCCTGCAGACCACTTTCACATCATTTATGTCCCAGTTGCTACTGCAGACTGTCCCCCAGACCCCTCCGTAGTAGACCTCAACCCTTCCAGAGCAGTTAGTGGGACCAGAGAGTCGGACCTGGAAGGCTGGCGTATGAAACACATAAATCAAAAGCAGGATTTTCTGAGCTCATCACAGTCTTATCACTTTACCTTGTCTGGATTTCCTACATATTGTTTTTTTAAGAATTGTCACATTTATGGTCACATGGAAAGAACGAAAACCTAAAAATGTGAGATTTACAAATGTTGGTGTTGGCAGGGAGGAATAAAATCTTTGTTAGTTCAAATTAACATATTACAACATGACAAAAACGCAAGGATTTATTTTTTTTTTTCCAATTTTGACCTGATATCATTTTATGATTTTTACAAGTACACAGGATAAATTTTACTACATCAGCAAGTCTCTTCCAGGCTGCGTCAGGCAAGTGGTGAGAGGATTTAATTTACTGTAAATAACAAAAACAAAAAGGCTGACATGGCAGCAAAAACTAAACAACAAAAAAAAAGGAAGCCAGACATTGAATGTTAGCAACAATGAACCAGTGAGGACGTGAAGCAGAGGAACAGGTGATTGGAAAGTGGACGAAGGTGACTGATTACTCAGGACAGGTGCAGATGTGTACGGCAGCTGCTATTAGGGTAATTAAACGTCTCCTTACCGTCACAAACAGCACCAGCATCTTGACTATGTGCACAGCTCTGATATCTAAATCCACTGCTGGGACAATCGGACAGACTGTTTTCACTTCCTGAACAGTCCACATTATCCAACCAGACTGGTCCAGTTCCTTCACCAAAGAGCGCCTGGGTCGGAGCATCAAATGCCGGGTCACAGCCCACCTCCCTACAGACTGCTTTAGCATCATTTATGTCCCAGCTGCCATCACAGACTGTCCCCCAGGTCCCACCGTAGTAGACCTCAACTCTTCCAGAGCAGTTAGTGGGACCAGACAGTCGGACCTGAACAGCTACAATATGAGATACAGAAAACAAAAATATGATTGTTGAGCTTAAAGTAACCTCGTCTCGGAGCGCCCATTCTAATTTATCACAAACCAGGCTGACCATTCTCACATTGATTCCTTTTTATTTCTCACAGTATGTCACCAATGTAATGTTTGTAGATATTTGTATTATATGATTTTCCATCCCATAAACCACAAATCCTTTAAATTTAGTCTTACTCTTTTGACCACTTAGAAAAAGTCGTACCTCTGGCTGACTGAGGGGGGCGTGCAGGAGTCCACTGCATGTTCTACAATCAAGTCAGCTGCACTGAAGTTTGTTTATTTTTGTTCTGATCTGACTTTTAAAATGCAAATTTTATATCTAAGCTTAAAAAAATTCTCAATATAAAAATATTTTACAGGGCAGAAAATAACTTGCTCCAACTTAAATAGAATGGTACACCAGAACTTTCAAATAGTTTTTAAACAAATCGACAAATCATTTTTGTGTTTGCTCAGGTCAATTAGGTGTGGTGGCCATCTTGAATCACATTGACTCCAAAGTTAATTAGTTGTCCATCCAATAATAACTTTCTGGGAGTTCCATTAAAATCTGTCTGGTGGCTCATGAGATATTTTCAGATAAGCTCACACTGGAGTGAGTCAGTTACTGACGAACCCGGGTTAATTATTTAAATTCTTGCTCTAAACCAGGACTCATGAGTCCGAGGTCTCAATTAACCCAGATCTTTCATGTCCTCTGGCAGACTGTCGACAAGTCTGAGAGTTAGCAGCCTCACCAAACAAACAAACAAAAAAAGCTGAATCCCCAGAAAAGCTGCTGACTCAGGTGAGTCAGGTCACTCATTCAGGTTGAAAACACTGGAAACGCTGCAGACTCAGGTAAGTTTTTACCCGACTGAGAGTTGGTGTAATGAAGAGGTCTTCATTACTGGGACTATTTTTTATAAACGTAAACTGTATAGCACTTTAAGAGCACCTTTGCACTTTAACTAGCACTTTAACAAGCACCTTGTTTAGCACTGCACTTTAAGCATGAATTTGCACATAAAGAACCATTTGCACACAAGAAGTTTTAACTATTTATTAAATATTTATTGAGAATTTTAATAATTAGCATGTAGCCTTTTGTTCCAGGCTCTGCACAGCTGCTCCTCATTAAGAAGTGAGGTGGTTGTCTGTGAGAAGAAAAGAATTGTTAGTCAGAGGAAATAAGGTCTACTGTTTAGAAACTTAAGCAAATGTTTGTGTAAAACATGTTAAGTGTGAGTGCAGGAGAAGTGTAGTGGTGCTAAAAGTTAAAAACTCACCTGTCTTTTCTGCGTCCTCTCCAGGGTGTTTGGACAAATACTTCCCTGGGGGTTCAGACACCATTTATAGGTTCCGGGAGGGGCCATGGAAAAGTGTGTGTGGGAGGGTTGGCATATAGTTTTATGGCATTTTATGATACTTAGGTGTAGATTTAAAATATAAAATATTTATAAAAAATTAACTGGGAATATAGTGGTATTTTAATAAAATGTATTTTACAGATGGAAGTAGTAAATTGGTAAATGTCCCTGTGAGGAATGGTTTAGTCCACTATCAGCTCTGACTATTTAAGGCTGTAATTATGTCTTGTGAGGGGTTCTTTTTGTTGTTGCCTGATGCTGGTAGGCTGGATGGTACAGCACCAGAATAAAACTTGTTCTGACTTCCACCTGACTCTGCATGGATCATCATTCTCTCTGTAAATCCTACCACAAAGGGCGGCCGGTTGACTAAAATAAGGATGTGAGCATACATTTTACATTCACAACGACTCAAGTGATTCAGATTAACCCAAGTCCATAAAGTGCTCCAGATCTACCACCTCTGACACAGACAGGTATGAGATGATCACCTGCCTGTCATGGTGGCAGGCAGTCAATGATTAATTGGTAATGAAAGTGATGGGACCACTGCAAATCCATAATAATAAAAATGTGTTGTTCAAGCTCTTTTAATGAAACAAAAAGAAACTGGTAACATTTTGACCCACACAGCAGTCGATCAAGTAAACTTAGTGCTGCAAATAAAAGACACAACATGAGAACTTTATTCTGAAACCAGAAGATGTCCTCCAGGGCCATCAACTTAGAACTGATAAGAACCTGTGGGTTTTTTAGTTATATCCTGGGTTAGTGTGCAGCTTCATAATAATAATAATTTAAATCAAAATTTATTACAGAGTATTTTAAACAGGAAAACACAAACTTTCTCACAACTTTGTGAAGAAAAACCTCATAAAATAAACAGTCTAAGGTTAGTTTCAAAGCTCACCACCCTGGAAATGGTTTTAAACAAAATGCAGCCAAACCTGTTGGCAACCAAGAACAGTAACTCCCATCTCCTCAAAAAACAAACAAAAAAAGCGACAGATAAACAAAAACACCATCTACCTTGTTTACCCAAGGTGCTTGAAGGAACGAGACAGAACATCTGTTCTACCTTGTGCCATCAGGCTCCATAACTCATCCCCTGAGGTGACTGAGCGAGATAAATAATCGGATCGGATTCATACAGTCTTAAAACTATTTTGTACAAATATTGCATATCATCCAAAATATCATCAGTTTTTATTTATCATAAAACAATATCAGCCATGTTGTCAAGTCAAGTAAACGTCTCCTTACCTTCACAAATGACTCCCACATCTTGACTGTGTAAACAGCTCTGATGTTTAAATCCACTGCTGAGACAATCAGACAGACTGTTTTCACTTCCTGAACAGTCCACATTATTCAGCCAGACTGGTCCAGTTCCTTCACCAAAGAGCGCCTGGGTCGGAGCATCAAATGCCGGGTCACAGCCCACCTCCCTACAGACTGCTTTAGCATCATTTATGTCCCAGCTGCCATCACAGACTGTCCCCCAGGTCCCACCGTAGTAGACTTCAACTCTTCCAGAGCATTTAGAAGGACCAGAGAGTCTGATCTGAACAGCTAAAATATGAGACAAATAAAACAAACATACTTTGAGCTCCAAAGGATTCTTTGGGAACAAAAAATGCTTCAACCTACGTTTGGCTTTACTTGAATCGATTAGGATCTCATGAGTACATTCCCTAATGTCAGGGATTCTACAGGATTAAAGTTAGGTCTATAATTAACCAACTGTACCATTATGTCTTTTAAGAAATGTAGGTTGAAATACAGTTTATTACTGAACTAGAAACTCCTGGTAGAGGTCCTAAAAGAGGTGAGGAACTGTCAGGTTTTTACAGAAGTGTGAGGTTTTCTTGTCAAAGGTCATGGCTGAGATGTCACAAAAAGATTTATAATTATAATTATAATTATACTACATCAGCAAAGTCTCTGTCAGGCAAAGATTTTAAAGCAGACAGGCTATAAATCTTATAGTTGAAGCTCCCTGATGAAGTACCAAAAAGGCAGCGGTGAGGACCGTGTACACAGTGACTGAACATGGTTTGAATTACTGGGAAAAGGAGGGTTTACTCCCACCTAAAAGAGATAAAACCAGGTGTGGGGAGTTTAATTTATACATTTTATATTATCTGTTATTATACATCAATATATATATATATATATATATATATATATATATATATATATATATATATATATATATATATATATATATATATATATATATTCAGTTTAAAAACTTGGATTAATCATGTATTAGGATTTGATACTTGAGTTATTTTCCTTTTAAACATTTCTGAACTAATGTGACTACATTTTTGGGGTGAGACAATCTAACAGTGTACCCCATGTTTAATCTGCCAGAATATAAAAAAAATCATTTTTAAAAAATTCAAAATGTTCAAGTAGCAACAAATTTACTCAAGCTCAAACCCCCAGTAATTTGCATTTTGAAGTTTCTAAAAGAAACAGACATTGAAACAACACCTTCTGCAACGTCTAGTCAAATAAACGTCTCCTTACCTTCACAAACAACACCTGCTTCTTGACTGTGTGAACAGCTTTGATTTCCAAATCCACTGCTGGGACAATCAGACAGACTGCTTTCATTCCCTGAACAGTCCACATTATCCAACCAGACTGGTCCAGTTCCTTCACCAAAGAGCGCCTGGGTTGGAGCATCAAATGCCGGGTCACAGCCCACCTCCCTACAGACCACTGTAGCATCGTTTATGTCCCAGCTGTCATCACAGACTGTCCCCCAGGTGCCATTATAATAGACTTCAACTCTTCCAGAGCAGCTAGTCTGTCCAACAAGTCTGACCTGAGCACCCACTGTATGGCACACATCATAAAAATATGCTTTTCAGTGTTCAAACCAATATTTAATCATAATATAACCTCTTTTGTCTCAGTCAGAGATGATTACTTGTCTTACTTTAAAAAACATATATTTCTGATTGGAATAGTCATATTATTATTGAATATTTTATTTTATTTTATTTGTGCTCATACTCATACAATGTTTTAAATTATTTTTGTCTGAATAATAAATTAATTACTTTGGTAAGGACTGTAAATATAAAGCAATTAGGAATGATTGAAGACTTGTGCACAGCACATTCAATCAGTTTGCACTGCTCTACCAGCAAGTGTGAGCAGTGCACGACTGAGATGCAAATATTTGTTTCACTGCTGCTCAGAAAAGGATTCAAGGTTGTAAGAAGGAGGGATTTAGAAAACTTTAGTGACAAGTTGTATATATTAAATTGATAATACGAACTGCAACTAATCAAGTAATCAAGCCTTGGCAATCTACACAGCTCAAATGTGTCTATATATATATATATATATATATATATATATATATATATATATAAAAATGTGCATGTATGTATGTTGTGTGTATGTGTATGTGTGTATGTCAGCATCATAACATTCATTTAAGAGGCTAAAATAAATTTTGAAACAGCTATTTTTTCATGTAAACCTTTTCAGTGCATATCTGTTTGCTTACCTGACATCTGTACTGGTTTTCAGACAAGATGTGATTTAAAACATGAATACAAGCAAGAAATTTAATCTGTTATCTAGCTGTATACATTGTAGCTGTATGAATATTACATGACAGATTAATCTCTAATAAGTTCTTACCTGATGCAGCGAGGATGAACAGAAGAACTTTCTCCATCCCTGTTTGTTCCTAGTTTCTCTCTGTCAGTATGACTGCAGATTTTCAGCTTATCTCACTTTCTACAACAACATGCAGAAGGTTTACATGGCATATTTGCATTTTAGGTAGCTAATGTTTATTTTGACAGGCAGACTCACAAAAAAAACATTTCAAACCAATTTTAAATGACAAATGACTAATTTGACTGAAGAAGCCTCAGCATTCATAGAGCACCCAGCAATGATGGAAAACTGCAGTCACATAAATAATACTGTTGAAGTTTTCACAGTATATGACTAATACAATTTAATGTAAAACACATGTGGTTGTTATTTCTTATCATTATAAATTTGAATTTTCCATCTACAAATTCCTGAACTGAATGAATAAGAAAAAAATCTAAGAGATACATTGAGTCTACTGTGAGTTTTTGTAGTTTGTATAAAGAAAAAAAATCTGTCAAATAACTGAATATTTGTTGATCCATTTTGCTGCCTTTTCACTACACAATATTGTTGTAAAAATAAGCATTTTTTAAACCAGTATTTTTTAAGTGTTGTACTGGCAGGATTTACAGCCTCAGAGGTGCAACTACAATAAATCTTAAAATTTAAATGTTTAATGAAGCAACTAACATTACCAGTTTACTGTAATTGCATCAGGCAAATTATATTAAAAAGTAGTAGGGTTTTTAGGAATACAAAGACAAAAATATTTTTAGTGCAAAGAAGTTTCTTTATGGTTTTTTTATTTTATTTTTTGGTAGAATTTTTTCAACCCCAATTGCATATGTAGTTTAAGTAAAATTTAAAAAATGTTTGATCAAGAGTCGGAGATCAAAAGAAATCTTCAGCAGTGTGTGGAAGACTGAAGACATCCTGTTTTCAAAGAGGAGAGATATAAACTGAATTTAACATGGCTTTTTATACTAATGTGCATCCCTTGAATGGCAAAGTAAATTATTTCAAGTTACAGTTACTGGTGTGTTTCATATCACTGCACAGTGAGATCATAATGAAAAGAAAAAAGAAAATTTAAGTTAAGTTGGTGTGGTGGAGGCGGATCACCGGTGGTGTTAAAACTCTCCTCCCCATGCAGCAGGGAGGAGTTCCACCTGATCACATTATTCATGTGTTGAAGCTGTGGAGTCAATCAGCAACAACAGGACAGGATGCAAAACCACCTGATGATTTAATCCCTTCAGAGCTGTCAGCAAATTTGTTTCCTCCTGTTCCTCTGATAACAGCAAAGGTAAGAAAATAAATCCTCTTTCATGATGATATCTGATGATAGATTCATCCTGAGCTAAAATGACATTACTGGAATTTTTCTGCTTTCTTGTGCAAAAGTGTGGTCTTATATTCAAGTAAAAAAACATTCTCAGTTTTCAATTTTTGTGTATTTTTATTAATCCACTTCAAAAATGTTTATTTGTAGTGTTCACATTTCTTATTTTTTGTAATGCTTTGAAATGAATATGTCAAATCAATAAAACTAAAATCATTCTTCCTTTACAAAGTTTAAATATAAAATTTATAAATGTTATGAACTTGTTATGAATTTTTATTTATGTAGCACATTTTAAAGCCTACATTACAAAATAAAATATAGTAAAACAATCTAAAATATAAGTATGTAAAAACAACAAATGAGATAAACAAGATAAAACAATGCAGAAACACTGAAATAATGCCTGATAGTTAAAACTGGTGTGTTAAACACAGAAACGTTTTGAAAAGAAGTAAGTTTAAATGCATAAAGTATTGTTGATTCTGTCCCTGTGATGAACTTGCGACTTGTCCAGGATGTCCCCACCTTTCGCTCCATGACCCCTGGAGACAGGCACCAGCTCCCCCACGACCCGAAAAGATGAAACCAGCAAAAGGAAATGGATGGATGGATCAATGGCTCCATTTATTTGATATCTTTTTAACATCCTGTAAGTTTCGCTAATTTTGAATTATGTTTACCAGAGTAGCTTCCGTCTTGACTTAATGAATGACATTTTATCAAATTGTGAAGTTATTTATAAAGCCATGGAAAGTTGTACAACATGTGTGTGTGAACTGTCCCTTTATGCACTTGTTTTTCACTTGGTCTTCACTAGTGGTATATACCAGAATGAGTGTGTGGTTCCAGATTTGCGACTTCTGTCCTAATTAGTGACAAGTACCAGAACGTGTGTATTTTTGTGCATGTGTGTGTGTAGCTGGAGGACGATGCCAATAAGAGGAAGAACGTGCACAGATGGCTGCACTGCATGTATATGTATGTTTTGACTCTAAGTGATATAAATGCAAATCATTTTAAACCAGTCCACAAACCAACCACGTTTGTAGCACCATGGAAGTTTATATATATTTAATAAATGTAGGCTGAATTCAGTAGCACTGGGACTTTATTGACATTGTCTGGCTTGGAACACAGGATACACACTAGAGACAAAAGCCCAGATACATACATACATAATGTATATCTTGTTTTTTAGTTTTCCTTTTCAATGTTTTTACTTGCTTTTGAATTTTACTTTTCTGCATGTTTTGCAAGATGGATGTGAGGAAAAAGGTAATTTACATTCTCTGTATTGACAATAGAGTTGACTTTTTACGTGCATACATACAAAACCTTTGACTCTTACTCCCTGTATGCTTGCACCTTTTGTCTCTCAGATGCACAATGTTTCCTACAGAGAACGTGTGTCAAACGCCGTTCTTCGGAGGCCGCTCTCCTGCATGTTTTAGTTGTGTTCTTGCTTTAAAACACCTGGTTTGAATGGATAACTTCTGGAGAACTTAATGATTTGGTGAGGAGGTAATTTGAATCAGGTGTGTTGGAGCAGAAACATCTAAAACATCCAGGACAGCGGCCCTCGAGGCCTGGAGTCTGACGCCCCCGATACAGAGCTTTCAGGATGCCTTAACATGATTGCTTTTCTAGATTCACACAGCACCTCCAGTTCAACATTCACTTGTACATTTGTAGACAAATCCGTAAAAATCATAAAACTTCAATCGTAATTGTGTAAAAACTGTTAAGATATGAAAATGCCAGTTTAGTCATGTAAAGTCCAAGTTTCTGTGACCCTTTTAAACTGTGAGCTTTAGACTAATGTTTAGAGTAAACTCTATATACTCTAAGCTATAAAGCTGCAAAGAGGGATGTGTTTATTTACATGCGTTTCACCCAAATCCCATTGATTTTCTTTCATTTTGTCAAGAAACGTGGAGACAGAGGTGAACCCAGAACGCAGACTCATAGCTGATGAAAACTAATTTATTAACTTAAAGAAAACCGTCAAAACAAAAGGGCTGACGTGGCAGCAAAACTAACAAAGACAAAATCCAAAACGAGAGTCAGGGCATGGCAAGGAGCAAGACACAAGTAGACAAAACGGAATGATCCAGTGGTGTGTGGGAGAAACGGACAGGTTTTTATAATCAGGAGGTGATTGGAAAGTGGACACAGGTGAAGCAATTAACCAGACTAGAGACAGGTGTAGATGGGCGTGGCAGGAAGGCAAAAGAGTGACTGGGGAGGAGTGAATAGTGACAGCAAACATGAACAGGAAAAACTAAACTGAAACAATAACTCAAACCGAAACAAGACAATAATCAAAACAACAAACTGAAAATACCAAACTATGACACATTTTTTATTTTATATTTTTATTTAGTGAATTTTTATCTATGGTGTGTGATGTACTACTATCGAAAGTCACAACACACTATTTCTGATCATGCCACACCTTTTGGCCTACAATTTGCATGTTTTAATCTTAAAAGTTGTGCTACAAGATACAGAACAAAATATTTTAACAGAATAGTAATAAGGTGTGTTTAAATGCTTATGTAATTCCCTAATGAGCTGTGTATGGTAAGTAACATAAAACTACAGGTCAGTACAAACACACAGGACAGAAAACAGTTAAAAGTGGTTTTCATCTTCATTTAAAAAGATTTTCGTTCTTCTTTATCTCGTCCTCTTGGAAGATCTTTCCATCTGACTGCTTCACCCATTCCACTTTAACATCTTCATTCACTCCATTGTCCTTCAGATTCTCCGTCACCTGAAGAAACAATAGAACTTAGTGTCATAAAGTTCATTAAAGTGAAAAAAGTTAAATCTGTTGTGGCAATTTGTTCAGATTTTTTAATTTAATTTGGAATGATAGAAGATCATGTATGGCTAACATGGGCGGCAGTGGCTCAGGAGGTAGGGGTTTGTCCTGTAATCGGAGGGTTGCTGGTCCAAGCCCCCGCTCCGGCTGTCTCAGCTGTTGTGTCCTTGGGCAAGACACTTCACCCGCCTTGCCTACTGGTGGTGGTCAGAGGGCTCGGTGGCGCCGGTGTGATGGCAGCCTCACTTCTGTCAGCCCGCCCCAGGGCAGCTGTGGCTACAGTGTAGCTTACCGCCATCAGTGTGTGAATGAGTGAATGACTGTAGTGTAAAGCGCTTTGGGGTCCTTGGACTAGATAAAGCGCTATATAAGTGCAAGCCATTTAACAAACTGATTATATAATTGCAACAGATGGAAAATAGTTTGTTCATTTCTAAAATTAGAGAATGTGTTTTACAATAAAAGGTGCTGATTTTAGGGGTGACGTTTTGCTCACCATCTTTACATCTCAGCACATGTGTGAAACAAACAGGAGAAACTAAACTAAATGAACAAGAGGATACAACATTTCAAAATAAAAGAAAGTGATGCAAATTACTAAACATAAAACAATACCTCTACAGAAATTAAACAAAACTAAACTCACAGAACATTAAAAAGTCAGTAATAGAGTAGAAAAATCAAAGTTTTTTTAAACTTTTTATTTGTTTACTGCACATTTCTACACCTGGAAAATATATTTAAAAACATTTTTTTCTGAAAATATACAAAACTAAACCTTAGGCTTCCCATTATTATGACTTCCACATTTATGTTTGTTAGAGGTCCAGAAACTTTCAGGAATTATATAAACGTAAACTCTTTATGATTTACCTGTTTCAGTAAGTCTTCCTGAACAGCAGCCTCATTCAGATCCACGGTGGAGGTTTGCACCACCTTCAGTTTCACCACTTTCTTAAAAATGGCTTCAAAAAACAAAATAAGTGTCAAACACTGAATGAGTGGATATTAAAGCATCTTTTTAAAAAACCTTTATATAGTAAATATTATCACAAAATTCCTGATTCAAAATTAGAAAATAAACTCTCATCTCAAAACAAAGTTGAAAACTTGAAAAGGTGGTTTCTTCTCGAGGGTTCTTATCTGGGTTAGTATGCAATTTAAATAATCACAAGCAGTTTTAAACATAAAGAAAAAATTACACAAAATGCACAATATTAATGCATATAAAAGGTTCTTTACCTTCACAATAAACACCAACATCGTTGATGTGTGCACACAGATTATTTCCAAATCCACTGTGGGAACAATCCGACAGATTATTCTCACTTCCTAAACAGTCAACATCAGACAGCCAGATGGATCCAGTTCCTTGACCAAAGTAGGCTTGAGAACGGACACCATAAGCTGCCTCACAGCCCACCTCCCTGCAGACCACCTCAGCATCGTTCATGTCGAAGCCTTGATCACAGACCGTCCCCCAGACCCCACCGTAGTACACCTCAACTCTTCCAGAGCAGCTAGTGGGACCAGAGAGTCGGACCTTCAGATCTAATAGATCAGACACATAAGACAAAAAAATGATATATTTTATCGATAAAAGTGACAGGAATAGCACTCAAGAACATCTTGGGCCAAGTATGAGACACCCGGCAATGTTGAGGACCCTAGATGGGTGTATCAGATGGAAGACACATCATCTCCATTTCTGCCTTTTACACCGATGACTTTGTTACCACAGTGCCAAACCTTTATGTGAACAAATAGTCCAACTACATCATACAAGCAGAGAAGCAGTCAGAGAGCTTTGTGGACAGAATTACCTAGACAAAGCCATGGTACAAACAAAACACTACTACTGTTAACATCAAAAAAACAGAGTAGATTAATTATAAAACATACTTCATCAATCAAGCGTTTTCTGTTCATGTGTAATGTTCGTTTCCTGGAACTGTCATGTGAACTTTAAACCAACTCAGAAGTTGAACCAATGCCAGCCATGATATCAAGACAAATAAATGTTCCTACCTTCACAAACGGCACCAGCATCTTGACCATGTAAACAGTTTTGATTTACAAATCCATTGTGGGAACACTCAGACAAACTGTTTTCACTTCCTGAACAGTCCACATTATTCAGCCAGACTGGTCCAGTTCCTTCACCAAAGAGCGCCTGGGTCGGGGCATCAAATGTCGGGTCACAGCCCACCTCCCTGCAGACTGCTTTAGCATCATTTATGTCCCAGCTGCCATCACAGACTGTCCCCCAGGTCCCTCCGTAGTAGACCTCAACTCTTCCAGAGCAGTTAGTGGGACCAGAGAGTCTGATCTGGAAAGCTGGTGTATATAAAAATATAATTTCTGACTTTGTGGTCTATGACCATATCAGTTTTTTCATCTTATAACAGTCAGGGGCAATGTCTTGGCTTATCTGGATTTAAAAGATTTCAACAAAAACTATTAAGAATTGTCATATTTATGACCAAGAAAGCAACTCTAAAACCTAAAAACATGAATCTTTGTCAGTTCAAAAGAATATTACCATCCTGGAAACATCCTGCTGAAGTTTCTGTGGTAGAAAATGAAGACCTTCACCTGATATCAGTCTGTGAATATTTAGTTATTTCTGATTTTTTAACTCATTCCGTGACTTCTGTTGTTGCCACCCAGAGATGCCCGATGGCTCAGCTGGATGCTCCTGTTGGGGAAGATGCTGCCGTTTCTTCCAGGCTGCCTGACCAATGTCATCGTCAGTCCAGTCACACTCAGGCTCCGGTAAATATGGTTTATACCTCAGGACTGTTTTCTTGTCAACTTAATATAAATTCTTCTCTTGTGTTCCAGGCCTCCTGCCGCAGTGTAACAGTCCTCTGCCTCGTCACTTAGATGTGTGCCAGCCTTCAAATGCCAAACGCTGTTTGAGGTAGAACCTTCCAGAGAACCCTTCTACCAATCTCTGCTGATTACTAAAATAAGCATCAGTTTCTTTTGCTTGGACTGGGGTTTTAAAATGTCTCTTCAAGATGTTGTTAGCGAAGTACAAAGAAACAGGCAACATGGAGGACTGCACACACAGTGATTTGTGAGTAAACGTCTTCCTACCTTCACAAACGACACCAGCATCTTGACTATGTGCGCAGCTTTGATTTCCAAATCCACTGCTGGGACAATCGGACAGACTGTTTTCACTTCCTGAACAGTCCACATTATCCAACCAGACTGGTCCAGTTCCTTCACCAAAGAGCGCCTGGGTCGGAGCATCAAATGCCGGGTCACAGCCCACCTCCCTACAGACTGCTTTAGCATCATTTATGTCCCAGCTGCCATCACAGACTGTCCCCCAGGTCCCACCGTAGTAGACCTCAACTCTTCCAGAGCAGTTAGAGGGACCAGAGAGTCTGATCTGGAAAGCTGGTGTGTGACACATAAATCAAAAAATAAGATTTTCTGAGCTTAAAGTGATCTTTGATCATCCCAGTCTTTTCACAACCAAAGTTAATAACTTTTTTGGATTCAACAGAGTTCAATAAAAACTATTAATAATTGTCACAGTTATAATTAGAAATGTCATAAAGATAGGGAGGCCTAAAAACGTGACTATTTTGATGTTTTTGAAGTCTTGGTTGTTTAAACTAACAGTTAGTGGGACCAGAGAGTCGGACATGGACATCTTTTGTTTGAGAAACATAATTTAAACACTTTATCTCAATCACAGTCAATGCCTTATGCAGGTTTTGATCATTTTTCACAAACAACACTATAAAGTCTCACATTTATGAATCCAATAATCTCATGGACAGAATAGAAACATGAGTGCTTCAAGCCTTGGCTGCTGTTGGTAGGGAGGCAGAAAATCATTATTAGTTAAAAAAAACTATCTTGAAACATCCTGCTGGAGTTTTTATGGTATAAAACCTGGTGAAGGTTCTCAGTCTTCAGTGTACAGTAATTTCATGCAAGTATATTTTACAAAACATAAACAACAACAAAAAACAACAATCAAAAAAAAAACATGCCTTCATTTGACCTTATAAGGATAATGGTACACAAAGACAAACTTCCCACATTTTGAACTGCACTTGAGTTCATTAATTTATTTTTATGATCCTTATAACTCATCTGATGGCATTTTGATTAGTTAGACCTAAACATGGACGACAGCACTTCCAATCATGGGACCAAAGGTCAGAGCTGGGATTCATCAACCATGTCAACACTAAACAGGTTCTGCTGATTTTCTAGTTTTCTCCCTTTAAAGAAATGAATGCTCTCTAATTCTGATGGTACTTTGATTTTGTTGGAGGAGACAATATTGACTCAAACACGTTACATAAAAGAGCTGGGGTGAGGATGAGAAAGGTGAAGGATCCGCCTAAAACTACAGGAGGAGCTGGTTAATGATCTGAAAGTTACCAAGGTGTTGTTTTCCTTTCAGCTGCTCCCTTTGTCAGAGGTCACCACAGCAAGCAAACTTTGCACAAAACATTTGGTAATTGTTTGACGCCAGACACCCTTCCTGCCACAACCTGGACTTGAACCTGCAGCTTCAAGATTACAAGACTGTGGCCCTGACCACTGAGCTACCACAGCCCAAGCCACAGGTACCGAGTACCCCGTTAGTAATCTGCTACAATGATTAGAGGCAGAGGGCCTAGTGTCCAAGCAGGAGAACCAGGCTTATCTTCCTGTTTGGTTTGAAAGTCTGTCTACTTGAATCTTGATGTGAGTGAATTCCTTGCAAAAAGGCAGAGCCAAAATCTCCTCTGTCCTGAGACAACCAGCAACCGACACACGTCGCTGTAATGGACTGAAATCCTACATCGCCTGTAAGGACTCCCTGCTGAAGAGGACACATGAACACACCTGTCTTATGTTTGTCAGTGACTGTAAATGTGGGCAGATGGGGTGTTGATGTTGCTGCTGTTGAAAGATTTCAGTCTGTCACCAGTATGTGCCTAACCCTAACCTAAACCAAAATCAAACCTTTGACCGTAACTAAAGCCCTATCCCAAAAATGATGTTCCACAGCAACAGGACCTGGCGTTGGTCTAAATAAAGAAAGACAGTTCCTAACAAGGTGTGGGTCTACAAGAAAAAGTCCTAAAAAGACACCGACACACAAATATACACACACAGCCAGAAGTCAGAAGATTAACAGCCGCATTATCAAGTCAAATAAATGTTTCCTTACCTTCACAAACAACACCAGCATCCTCATCATGTACACAGTTATGTATCCCAACTGTGCTGTGGGAACAACTGTCCAGACTGCTTTCACTCCCTGAGCAGCTCACATCATCCAGCCAGATTGGCCCAATTCCTACACCAAAGAATGCTAAGCCTGGGCCATCGAATGGGGGGCTACAGCCCACCTGTCTGCAGACCACAGAGACATCTTTTATGTCCCAGCCGTCGTCACAGACTGTCCCCCAAACCCTTGAGTAGAAAACTTCAACTCTTCCAGAGCAGTTAGTGGGACCGACGATTCGGATCTGAGCATCCACTGTAAGAGAGGCACAAAACAAAAATATGCATATGTACAAAATCCTTTACAAGCTCAATCACAGTGAGCATGAATTTGATCTCATCCAGTGACTCAATGACTGTTGGATTTATCCATACAGCTGATTAAAACACATCACATTAATATATTAATATCATCCTAATGAACAGAGACGAACCCCCTAAAAACGAGATTTTAAAGTCTTGATTGTAGTTAAATGTGTTGAATATAATATATATTTAATTCAGTCATTTCAATGATATAATTACAAAAACAAAAAGCTGACAGGGCAGCAAACAAAATAAATGAGAGAAGTAAGTCATGAGGAACACAAGGGGAACATCCTGGAGACAAACAGTATGACCGACTGAAGATGGAGCGAAAACTAAGACTTAAAACAGGCATGAGTGATGAGGTAAGTGGTAACAGCTGAGGAACAGGACTGACTGAGGGACGGCAAGAACAAAACAAACAACAGCAGAAAAATCACAAATCATGACTGCATCAAGACTTCATCCATCGAATTCACACTACAGCAGGTCAGAGCGGTGAATAATTAGCAATGCAAACATGATGTAAACCAGTTTTCAGATCAGGAAGCAGGTCTGGGAAAAGGAGGGCTTTAAGGAAATCCAAACAAATTCTGCTGCCATGCCAGGCATTAATCAGCTGATCTTAATTAGAAAAAAGGTTTTATGCCGATTGTTTACCAAACTAATTCTGTTTTTAACTGTTTGAATGTGGTTCAGTCACAGAGGCTGCAAGTCAAGAAGAGAAGCCCAAACGGGCATGTTTCCTGTGACCCTGCAGGAGCAGCCCAGAGGAGAACGAAGACCCTGAAGGAAACCCTGAAGCTCCAAGACCACGAGTCTGAAGTGAGGAAAACACACACACACACACACGTCTATACATAAAGACACACACACACACTCGTGTATACATAAAGACACACACACACACACGTCTATACATAAAGACACACACACACACTCGTGTATACATAAAGACACACACAC
>NW_023665772.1:31800-45683 GCF_001649575.2 Kryptolebias marmoratus | reverse complement strand
CGTGTATACATAAAGACACACACACACACACTCGTGTATACATAAAGACACACACACACACTCGTGTATACATAAAGACACACACACACACACTCGTGTATACATAAAGACACACACACACACTCGTGTATACGTAAGCACACACACACACTCCTATATGTTAGCACACACACACACACACCTACACAGAGACACACACACATACATGTCTGTCCCACTATCTTTGCGAGGACTTTCCATTGACTTCCATACATTTCTACACCCTAACTACACCCTAACTACAGCCTAACTACACCCTAACCCTGACCATTACCAGTACACAGCTAACCCTAAACCAAACCTTAGTCCTAAACCGAACCCCTAACCCAAAAACATCATGTCTCCTCGTGGGGACCAGGCTTTGGTCCCCAGGAGGAGCAGTTGGTCCTCACAAGGTAGGATATGTTAGGAAAATTGTCCCCACAATGTATCAAATACATGGCCACACACACACACACATGCGTCTGTATGTAAACACACACACACTTATATCTATACATAACACACACACACACTTCTATATGTAACACACACACACATCCTCACTGTCGTGACTCCATGTTATCATATTTGATCAGGTAGACGGTCCTACCTGATGCAGCGAGGATAAACAGCAGCACTCTCTCCATCCCTGTTTGCTGCGCCCGTCTGGAGGCAGATTCTTCACTTCCAACTCTTTAAACGACCACATGAGGAAGATTTACATGTCCCATTTGCATTTCAGGAAAAAGACATTTATTTGACAAATTCCAACAAAACAGTCATTTCAAACCCTTTTCAGAGCACAAATGTCAGCATGTGCTCTGACTGGGAGCGAGAAACGTTATTCTGAAGGTGTTTCGTGACCTTCACAATCAGCTCTTTATGCTTCGTTCATCTGATGAAGTTTCTTCATCCTGATGAAGGTCCATCAGTTGTGTCACCTGCAGCCAAATGTTCTGAGGTGATGCATTCAGGCTCCAGAAGAAAACCTCCACCTCCCGCTCTTGTGGTTAGAAGAGATAAATGACTGGAACAGAACACACCTGTCACTTTTTCTTCCATCATGTTTGGTTTCCTCCTGCTTTGTTCAGCTGTAATATTTGACGTTAGAGCAGAATTTAGGTGGAGGAACACGTTCTTCTGTTGGTTCTTCAGACACATCTGCCCTCCTCACCTGTCTGTTGTTGTTCAAATCGTTTTAAATTCACAGCTGCTTCAGGTTGTCATCGTTCAGCTGTGTGGAGGTTACGGGGGGGGGGTGATTCTTTCGTGTGTATTTGCGTCACACTTCCTGTCAGATTAATTATAACGTTTCCTTAATTGTGTTTTTTGTTTTTATTGCAGTGCTGTTGATGTGTTTTTCCTTTGTATATCAGTGGTTCGATTCTGCTGCAGGACAAGTCTATCTGTAGCGTACCTGCTATTTCATTGTAGATGACTGAGTTTACTAAATGTACTTGAATGCATCACATCTACATGACTGTGTAAAAAACCTCAAAAGCTTGGATGGTGTGACCACAGGTGAGTTCACCACTGCTTGTTGCTCTAGGAAAGGAAATATGTAAAAGATTCAGAGAATGAATAAAGTTTTCACTGAAAGGTTTAGATCAAGGACATGTTATATTTTAGTCCTTTTTTACAGCAACTGAAACAAAAGTTCAGTTCACCACATGAAGAACCCGTTACCACAAAATGTCTCCAATATTATGAGATTCACAGGTCAGAATTTGACAAAAGACGTCGGTCAATAAAGTGAGGCGTTCTGTGTTTTAGGTCGATCATTCGTGGTGTTACAACTCTCCTCCAGGTGCACCAGGTGGCTGCTCCAATCTGCATGTATATCTGAGTCAAACACGAGTCCAAAGGACCCGGTCCAAACTCTCAGACAGCTTCTTTAGCCGGTACCAGAGGAAGTCACTGATGTGTGTCCTCCTGCTGCTCCTTGAGGCCTCTTCCTGTCTTGGTCCTGGTTCCAGATTGGCTGGTCCCGCTGCAGGCCGGACATGTAGACGTCCCCCTTCTGTCTGGACACCTGGGTCTGTGTGAACCGTCCCAAGGTCTCCAGCTGCTGAACCGTGAGACAATCTGCAGCAGCTTTGCTCACAGGTCCCTAAAGATGTCTGCGTTTACTTCGGAGCTCGGAGCTAATAAATGTGGATTTGCATGTTTGTTGGAAGGTATCGGGCTCACAGATATTTTGACCCTTATTTGAATCTGTTTTGCACAAAGGACGCTGTTCGGACCTGCTTCCCTCCCTCATCATGTTATAGCAGTAATCGGTGGTTTGGTATCTGTGTAAAGGCTGTTTATTAGCAGCAGCAGATTTCAACCTGTGCCCTGAAATGATGGAAGTGAGTTTAGTTTCCACCCTGATGTGCTGCAGCTCCCCCTGCTGTCTGCTGCAGGATAGAGCAACAGAACTCAGGTCTCCGGTCCGTCACAGGGACACACTGGGACACACAGAGACAAACAGGACAAACAGGACAAACAGGCGTTCGCTCTCACTCACAGCCAGGGACATTGGACCTTGAAGGAATCCCCAGATTGGACTCCTTCTAGGACACCATCCAGAGACTCCAGGAAGGAAAGGTAATCTGTCTGCAGCACAAACAACAGTCAGAACAGAACCTTCCGTCCTGCAGCTCGGAGTCTCCGAGCCGACCCTCTCGTCCACCTCCTTCACCGCGACGCTCATCCAGGGGCTTGTGAGTGTCCTCACCTCCACCTCCTGCTCTTCAGGAGGTCTTCAAGTTCTCCAGAAGCCTGTTAATCACTCAGGTATTCCAATCAGGTGAGTGAAAGCAGAGAAACAACTGAGCCCTGCAGGACCAGGATTGGACACCAGTGGTACAGGTAGAGCTTGAAATGCCATGGCTGTGGGGTTGTTGCTGTGTTTTACTGGTTCCTGTTGAACTTTTCTTCTTGGTAATCAGAGTATTTATACTTGTGTTTGTCTTCTTTTCACCTGTTTACTGTTAGTTTGTTGGTATTTGGAGTTTTTAAGGTAGTTTTCTTCTTGAGCCCAGAGAACTTCTTATTTTTTCCTGTAGTTTTTTTTTTGTGTTTATTATTTCTTTTTGTCCAACCTGAAGCTGAAGTTTTGTGCCTTATAAAAACCATTTGAAGAAAAGAGTTTCTTGTTGGATGATTTCAGTGTAATTTCTAACTGTGTGACCTGGCTTTGTGGTTGTTTTTGCATTCGTTACGGCTGACAGCTCCAGCTAAGACTGAAAATAGATTTCACTAAAAGTGTTTTGCATGAGTCGTGTCAGTCAGTCACAAACTGAACAGAAACAGTTCAGTTTGGATAAAAATAAAGAAAACAGGGTCTGCCTTTCTCATTTTATACTGAAGTCATCAGCTGATTAATCCTTCTCTGAATGTAACCTGATACCTTAGAGCCTCCAATAAAAACAAGGGTGTAGCTGAACTTCTCTCCCTTATCATTTATGGGGAATATAAGCTTAATTAAAATGAACATTTTCCACACTGAACAATCACAGGACAACTTGAGGAAGAACAACTAAAAACAAAACTGTTCTCCTTTTTCCAGTTGGAGGAATTCTCTTCACAGTTTAAATTTTTGAGCTTTGTATCAAAAACTCCTTGAAATAAACCTTATTTATATTACTGAATGAAGTACTTCATTCTGACTCAGAACGTGCATCTTTTGCTTCAAATAATAAAAATGTTTGCATCATTATTTGCATGAAGGTTATATGATTATCTTTAAGTCACAGGCTGATGGAGTAAAGGATGAAAAGATGTGGAGTCTGGTTCTGCTGTAGCATCCTTAGTAAAACTGAAAACTCCAACAGATAGTAGAGTTTTAAAGCTCTTCACGATGGTTTATCAGGTAACAAACATCTTAAAAAATCCTGACACAACTTCTAGATCAGTGGTGTCCAATCCTGGTCCTGGAGGGCCACCATCCTTTATGTTGTACGTTCTTGTGTAGTTCCTGCTCCCTGTCATCATTCACTTTTCCTCAGCTCAGTCCTTTTACCTGCCCCGCCCAGCTTCACCTGTCTCCAGTTTGGAACCAGTCACCTGTGGTCATAACCCTCTGGTCATCTTCTTCTCGTCCCCACTGGCTCGTTGTTTGCTGTCACGCTCCCTCTGGTTCCCTCGTGTCTTGGCTTGCACTCGTTGATCTGCAGCCCACTGTAGTTTATTCCTCACTAAACGTTATCCTGTTTTAAAATAACTTAACATGAAATCACTCGTTAACCTTTGACCTCCAGAAGCTGTGTGACCGACTTTCTGCCATCCAGAAGCTGCAACAGAAAGAAAAACTGTGCTTTTGGTACAAATGTCCCTCCATTATTTCTTTTACAGGTAAAATATTCAAGAGTTTGTATTTGGCTTATTGGACTCTCAGGTTTAACAAATTAAAACCTTTTGAAGCAAACATTTGTAACATTGTTGTCGGGATTTGGGTTTTTGTTTTTTTTTTTAGTTTGTTGTTTTTGTTTCCGTTGGTGTTATTTATTTTATTCTGTTATCTTGTTAGTTTGGTTTGAGTTTGTTCTGCCTCGTGTGTTTGTGTTTGTTTCCTGTCACCACTCATGCCTCCTCAGTCATTCACTTATCTGTTTACTTGCCACGCCCATCTCCACCTGTCAGCTATTATTATTGTTCACCTGTTCCCACTTACCTCATCATCCTCTGTGCTTTTATACCTTGTCAATTCCCCCACCACGCTGTCGGATCATTGTTTCTTCCATGCTAGTCCTGTGTTCTCCCGTGTTTTGTTCTTGTTCTGCTGCCCCGTCAGCTTTTTGTTTTCGTTTAAATAAATCAGTTTTTCTTTAGTTCTGGGTAATGAGTCTGCTTTCTGGGTTCGCCTCCGTCTCCGTCGAGCATGACAATTGTTTGTTGTAAATGAAACGAGGTGAATTTGACTTCAGGCTTCTTTGCATTCGCTGTAGTTGGCAGTTCCAGCTGAAAATGAAAATGAATTAAATAAAGAACACGCCGTGCACATTTTGCATGAGAGATATTTAAGCGAACTGTAACAGCAGCTAAATATGTGCAGCTTCAGACTGAAGGAGCAGATTAGGCAGAACACCAGGATGGAGAAAGTTCTTCTCTGCATCGTCGTTGCAACAGGTAGGATTCACACCTTCACTCATCGGTTGTTTTCATAGATCCCGACGTGTGCGTGGAACACCGAAGCTCATGACCCTCTCTACCTTCTCGCTGTTGATGCTCAGCTCTAGATGTTCTGTCCTCTTCCTTCTGAAGTCAGACACCATGTCTTTGGTCTTTTTATGTTCAAGATTAGGTCATTGTCTTTGCAGCATGTTGTCAGGGTTTGGACCTCCTCCCTGAATAACCAGAGAGTAGATGCAGCCAGATCTGAGGCTGAGCAGTACTGGAGAAGCATACGGGAGAAGAAATGAATGTCCCATGGCTCCAGAATCTATGATATGGAGCAGACATGAAGAGCTGGTCTGAACCAGGGCCTGACACGATCCACACCTGCTGGCTAAAGAAACTGAAGGGTTTCTAAGCAACCAACAAGACCAGGACGAGCCCAACAAAAACTAGTCATAAACTCAGAATTCCTAAAAAACAAAACAAGACGACTCAAAGCCAAAATGTACAAAAACATTTTAAGATCTGAAGTCAGCAGAATTCTACCAACCAACTTATAGATGTGCCATCGGTGCAGACATGCCTCAGTTTGATTCATTTTCCAGTAAAGCTGCTTTCAGGAGGTTTTCTGTCGAGGTTTAATCTGTAGCTGGAGTTTAATAACTCATATCTGAAACAAATGTGACCTGTAACGTTGCATGATAAAAACAAATCAGGTTAAACATTTACCCAGGAGTTTTGCATTCAGTGTGGTTCACAGTGCCAGCTAAAACTGAAAATAGCTTATACAAATAGCCTATCTGTTTTGCATGAATGCCATAAAAGTCAGCGGTTGCAGCACCTAAAGATCTGCGGTCAGAGCCTGAGGGCGCAGATCAGGTCAAACACAAGAACGGATAAACTTCTTCAAGCAGGTCTGTACTGTATCTGCAGAGACAGAGGGGGGTGGGGGAAAGTTTTCCATTTCTAAGCTTCCATCCAGAATATGAACAACACGGAGATATTCTGATACAAATGTTACAGTAGGTTAGTTTTTCTGCACAAAGCAAACTCATGAATGTTCGACACTGAAAGTATGTTTGCAGAATGATCCTCAGTGAAAATGATCACTGTGTTCATGTTGTCAGCGCTGCACGCTGTCGTCCCACTTCCTGCACGAAGTTACCATTTCATTGATGAGCTGAAGACCTGGACTGAAGCTCAGAGTTACTGCAGACAGAAGTACACAGGCCTGGCAACTATCGAGAACGAGGAGGATCTAAAGATCCTGAAAGACACGGCAGCATTGCTGGACAAAACCTACGTATGTTCACTTTTCTCTGTTTGAGACCATACACCACAGGTTCAAAATGGCCACCCTACTCAAGCAACATAAGGGCTTTTGCCATCAGGATGAACTTGTTGACAGCTAAAGTGCAGCTTTATGCAGACTAAACTGAGATTAGATGTTCTTTAACAACATTTAGAGGGGGGACTGTTAGGATCTGGATTTTTGTATTTTGTTTTGTCTTCATGTTTTAGTTTATTGTTTGTGTTATTTAGTTGTCTCTTCCCTGTGCCTCAGCCACCATTCACTTCTCCTCAGTCACTCTCTCTCTCTTCCCTGTTCTCACCCATCTACACCTGCCTCCAGCTCCATAATCATCTCACCTGTGCCCACTTCCACTAATCACCCTCTGCCTTTAAAACCCGGTCACTTTCCACATTTCCCTGCCGGTTCATTGTCACACTTTGCCTCCCTGATGTGCTGTCCTTCCGTTTGCTCGTGTCTCGTCATCTCTCATTGGTTCATCTCTTGTCTCAGGTCTGTTCAGGTTTGGTTTAGTTAGTTAAGGTTTTTTGTATTTAGTTTAGATTTTGCTGCCACGTCAGCCTTTGTTTTGGTTTGCCTTTAATTTCTAATAAATTAGTTTATTTTTCCATCATGAGTCTGCATACTGGGTTTGCCCCCTTCCACCCTGATCGGGACAGGGACATTGTGTCACATCTGATGAAAAGCAAATTTCTGTTTCCAGACCGCCTGGATTGGGTTGTATGATGACCTGAACAGCTGGAGGTGGTCGATGTCAGACCCAGACTTCTACCAAAACGATCAGAATAAATTCAGAAAGTGGAGAACAGAAGAACCAAACAATGAGTTTGGAAAACAGACCTGTGGTGAAATAACCTCTGATGGGTTCTGGAATGATGAGGCTTGCTCTCGAACCCAAGCATCAGTCTGCATTGATAAGAATGGTGAGGATTTTAATCATTATAGAACCTAAAAAGTACTTCAGATCAATAACTGCTTTCCTTCATTTATGTCCTAAAAAGATCTGTTTTTGACAAATAATTGATACAGTATTTGGTGAATTTGGATTTTGTTCTGTATTACAAGCATTTAGTCTATTTTCAGGGCCGACTGTGACGTTTGTTATAATCAGCACCTTAATGAACTGGACTGAGGCTCAGAGGTACTGCAGAGAACATCACACAGACCTGGCCAGTGTGAGGAACGAGGCAGAGAACCTGAACCTGAAGGAACTGATGCTAGCAGAAAGAAAGGTCTGGATCGGTCTTTACAGAGACTCCTGGAAGTGGGCGAACAGAAGCAGCTCCTCGTTCAGGTACTGGGGCAGCGTGGAACCCAGTGACCCGTTGGGGAACTGTGCAGCAGCAAACTTTGGAAAGTCTGGAGAATGGGAGGATTGGATCTGTGACGGGCAGAAAGCATTTATCTGTTACAGCGGTAAGCATCAATTCAGACTGCAGCTTTGGCTGCAGATAAGGTCTGTAGATAAAACTGCTCCAAGAATGAGATGGAATCCAATCCAGAACTTGTTCTAAACGGTAAATAAACCTGTTCACTCTTCTGTTTCCAGGCTCTCACTCTGAGTGGGACTGGCCAGGAAAGACTAATAAAAATATTTGCTCCTTTTATCTCCAGTCCTCTGAATTAACCTCATTAGTTCCTAAAAGCTCCTCCAGATGTTTCTGACTTTTACAGCCTTTGTTGCTCCTGTACTACAGAAGTGAACCAAACTGAGTGTGTTCATGTTTGTGACTGCAGCTCCGTGTGCTGCTTCACTTCCTGCACATAAATACCATTTTGTTGATGAGTTGAAGACCTGGACTGAAGCTCAGAGTTACTGCAGACAGAAGTACTCAGACCTGGCAACGATAGAGAGCATGGAGGATGTAGAGACCCTGAACAACATGGCAGCATCTATGGGGAAAAACTACGTAGGTTTGATTTTCTTGTCTTTGTTTGTGGGAAACTATTCCTAATGTCTTTATACCTGCAGGTTGTATTTTTATGAAGTATTCTGAGTATGGAAGATGGTGATGTCCAACAGGAGACTGTTCCCCTTCTGACAGATCAGGGATTGCTTGATTGTGCAGTTTTTAATTTAGATTTCATCATCAGAAAACATTTTAGAGAAGAGTAACAAACAGAATAAATATGAAAGTTTTATTAATACAAACATCAGTCTGACATTAGTTTGAACAAATTCAAACTAAGATGTAAAATAAAGTAATAAATGCTGCATTATTATACAAAATCAGAAATGTAAATATTATTATTTTATGACAGATTTAATGTTATATAAACTTTATATAACATTTATTAAACAAGTTTTTGTTTCAGCTCGCCTGGATAGGTTTGTACGAGGATGTGAGCAGCTGGAGGTGGTCCATCTTGGACTCAAACTTTTATCAATATGATGAGAATAACTTCAGAAATTGGAAAGCTGGAAGCCCAGATAATTGGCATGGAATAGAAACCTGTGCTGAGATGAATTATTCTGGATCCTGGAACGATGCATCTTGTTCTCTAGAGAAAAAACCAATCTGCTTTGATATGAGAGGTGAGGATTTTAATAATTACAGAACCATAAACTGTCTTCTTAAATAGACAAAATCATCAGTTTCTATTTTACCAATTAAAACTTTCAGCAGTTTAATTTTGTTGTTCTGTAATGGTCTATTTTCAGGGCCGAATGTGACGTTTGTTATAATCAGCACCTTAATGAACTGGACTGAGGCTCAGAGGTACTGCAGAGAACATCACACAGACCTGGCCAGTGTGAGGAACGAGGCAGAGAACCTGAAGGTGAAGGAGCTGATGCTAGCAAATGAGTTAGTCTGGATCGGTCTTTACAGAGACTCCTGGAAGTGGGCGGATGGAAGCAGCTCCTCCTTTAGTAACTGGAATGATCCAGAACCCAATAACTACGGTGGCCAGGAGGAGAACTGTGCAACAGCAAGCCTGGGAAATTCTGGAAAATGGGAGGATTGGAACTGTAATTCAATGAAAGCATCTATTTGTTACAGCGGTAAGCATCGATTCAGACTTTCAGTTTATCTGTGTTCTGTCTGAGGGTGAAGTTGATTCGATGGAATCACATGAATGACCCTTTTATTTTTATAGCACGTTTAAATACAACAAGGTTGACCAACGTGCTTCACAGGTTGGTTAAAAACAAACAGGAAAAACCATCAGCTGAGTAATATCACAGCCAAAACCCAACAAATACAAGAAAAAAGACTAAAAACAAGAAAACAGCACAACATGAAGACCTGATGGGATTAAAACTGAACCCAAATTAAACAGCAACTTCAAAAACAGGCAGCATTTAAAGACTGGAGAGGAATATCAAGGGACAGGTTGGTCCTGGGGGACAGGTTGGTCCTGGGGGACAGGTTGGTCCTGGGGGACAGGTTGGTCCTAGAGGGCAGGTTGGTCCAGGGTCCGGGGGACGGGTTGGTCCTGGGGGACAGGTTGGTCCAGAGCCTGGGGGACACAAACAGGTTTTTATTACAGAAGGGATGGAACTGGGGGTCAGGTTCTGGTTGGTCCAGAGCAGCCCTGGTCAGCTGTGCAGCAGGCGGGGGAGCAGTGACTGTGGGGAAGTCGGTTGGGAAATACTTCCACGTTCCTCTTCTGTCTGAACAGAGCAGAACAGAAACAAAAAGTCCTCCAAGGGAGAAACTGAAACACAAACATGTAATCCTTGAGCAAGCACAGGTCGATAACAATAAGGCAGAGAGAGCGGCACTTAGCTGAGGGGCGAGGCTTCAACCAGAGGTCCATTGTCCAGCATGGGTCCAAGTCCAGTTATCCAAATGGCAGACAAAATCCGGCATGGCTGAGGCAAAAAGGAGAAATCCACGAGACACTAGAGACAAGAGAAGAGAACGCTGGGTTTCTACTGGCTATGACTTAATGACAATCAGGCGAGACGCAGGTGGATAGAATGAGGGAGGCGGCAGGGGAACACGACCATGCCTCAGGTCACATTAGAATCATTCATTGCTCTGTTTGAAATCCGTATGTTCATATGTGTCTCTGCAGCGCTGTGTTCTAACTCCGCACCTCCTGCACGTTCTTACCATTTTGTTGATGAGCTGAAGAACTGGACCAAAGCTCGGAGGTACTGCAGAGAAACGTACACAGACCTGGCAACTATAGGCAGCTTGGAGGACATGACGACCATCAACAACATGGCTCAATCACAGGGCAAAACCTACGTACGTTGTTTTGGAAGCATTCTTGATGTTACGCACGCCACGTTTTAAAACCCTTCTCAGTGTTTATATTAGATGAGGTGACAGGAACACAGTAATCTGTCTTTACCACACAAAGTAAGTTAAGAATGTAGACTAGATGTCCTCAGCAGAACGTTTAAAGTTTAATAGCAAACGTTTGGAGGAGCAAGAATAAAATCTCTGCTGCTGTCAGAGGAGCCGCCAGAATCTCAGGACTTTTAAAGCACCAGATGTTTCACAGGAGCCAATCAGCAGCCAGCATTCTTCAGTCAGGTTCCCTATGGCAGCCAATCAGCAGAAGTCCCTTCCCAATAAGAATACCGCCAACAGAACAGACTCCTCCGGGCAGTAGGTCCAGTCTAGGGAACAAAAGGTTTGACATTTCTCTGTTAGATGTGAAGGGTTCAAACAAACAGGTGACCTTGACCTTTGACCCATGTCCCTCAGGTGTCCAGCTGTGCAGTTTGATATTTCTCTGTTAATGAGTTATCAGTTCATCTGCAGACAGGCGGACGTACCATAATACGTCCTGTCTTAGGATGGGCGTTTCAAAAAACAAAAACACAAGTCAGAAAAAGTTATCACCATACAGCCAGGGCTGTGACATCCTCCGGATCAGGAACTGCACATCTGCAATCATTTAGGTTTTATTCTGGGGGCTGTATCCTGAGAAAACTCTTGATTTAAAATAATGAAATACTGTGCTGGAATATGAGGTCCGTGGGGGACATTCAGAGAGGAAATGTAAAAGGATCTGTTGTTTTGAGGAAGTCACATACTTCTGTAACAGGATTGTGTTTCCAGGAAGCCTGGATTGGATTCTACAATGATGTGAACAGCTGGAGGTGGTCCTTTTCAGACCCAGACTTCTCCCAACGTCAGAAAGATAAATTCAACAAGTGGTCTGACGGAGAACCAAACAACGATGAAAGCAAAGAAAGCTGCGCAGCGATAAGCACTGATGGATCCTGGAGCGATGTGCCTTGTTCTCAAAGCCTGAAAGTTGTCTGCATTGATATGAAAGGTGTGGATTTTAATCATTACACAACCATCAAAGGAAATATTTCAGTTTTCCTCTGTGTTTTCTGAAGAAAAGTAATCAATCAGATACCTTTTTATAAAGAATGAAATGATTCCACAGATGGTCAGCTTAACTTTTCATGCAGTTCCTAACTGATTTGTTTTCAGGCCCAAAGGTGGTGTTTTATTTCAGCAGCAAGTTAAGAAACTGGACTGAAGCTCGGAGCTACTGCAGAGAACGTTACACAGACCTGGTTATTGTGACAAGCGACGCAAACAACCAGGTAATAAAGAACCTGATATCATCAAAAGTCTGGATCGGTCTGTTCAGAGACTCCTGGAAGTGGGAGGATGGAAACAACTCCTCGTTTGCCTTCTGGAACAATAATGAACCCAACAACAACAACTCCAATGAGAACTGTGCAGCAGCAAACTTAGGAAGTTCTGGAAAATGGGAGGACAGGAACTGTGACGAGAAGAAAGCGTTCATTTGTCACAGAGGTAAGCATCGATTCAGACCGCAGCTTTCTGGGGTTGGAGAAAGTTGCTCCAGGGGGAGCTTGGTAAACGTTTGCAGCTCTGCTCAGTTTAACCCTAACCCTCTAGTCTTTTAGTCAAATCTGTGGTTCAACAAGGGTGTCTATCAACAAAATCCTGCAAGCTAAGGTCCTATAAGTGAAGGAAAGGGCGTCAGGTCCCTTTGGTCAGCATTTAACTGCTCACAGGGAGACTTCATTAAACAGACCTTTTATAATGAAGGTAACATGTTCATTGCTGTGTCTACTAATCCCTCCTGTGTCTGGACTTAGCAGCAAAACAGTCCTGTAAAAACTCAGAGCTTCACATCACCTCGCTCTGAAGAGTTGGTGACCAAAAGAAGATGTTGTGTTTAACAAATGATTATCAGAACCGCTTACCTGGTTCCTAAAGACCTACTGGTTCCGTGAACACAAGAATCCAAGGTCTCCTCGTTTCTCCCTGAGCAGTCATATGAGCATTATTCAGAAAACCCAAAGTTGTCCCTCTGTGTCCCAAAGGACCCGGTCCAAACTCTCAGACAGCTTCTTTAGCCGGTACCAGAGGAAGTCACTGATGTGTGTCCTCCTGCTGCTCCTTGAGGCCTCTTCCTGTCTTGGTCCTGGTTCCAGATTGGCTGGTCCCGCTGCAGGCCGGACATGTAGACGTCCCCCTTCTGTCTGGACACCTGGGTCTGTGTGAACCGTCCCAAGGTCTCCAGCTGCTGAACCGTGAGACAATCTGCAGCAGCTTTGCTCACAGGTCCCTAAAGATGTCTGCGTTTACTTCGGAGCTCGGAGCTAATAAATGTGGATTTGCATGTTTGTTGGAAGGTATCGGGCTCACAGATATTTTGACCCTTATTTGAATCTGTTTTGCACAAAGGACGCTGTTCGGACCTGCTTCCCTCCCTCATCATGTTATAGCAGTAATCGGTGGTTTGGTATCTGTGTAAAGGCTGTTTATTAGCAGCAGCAGATTTCAACCTGTGCCCTGAAATGATGGAAGTGAGTTTAGTTTCCACCCTGATGTGCTGCAGCTCCCCCTGCTGTCTGCTGCAGGATAGAGCAACAGAACTCACCAGAACCTGCAGCTGAAATCAGGTGAAGGTAGAGGAGCAGCCAAACAATCAGATATCTGACCTCGATTAGCTGCCATGGACTGGTTTGATTCTAGTTTGATGACAGGTCCCCCCTAAAAAAAGGGTTTGACATCATTAGATGGAACGGTTATTTGCTCTTTGAGATGTTTATAAGATGGTGAATATTCATCCATTCATGCATTCATTCATTTTCTATAGCAGTTTATTCCTGTTCTGAGACGTGAGGCAGCTGGGGTCTGTCTCCTGTGGTCACTGTGGTGGAGGCAGAGGACACCTGGACAGCCGTCACAGGGACACCTGGACAGGTGTCTGGTCCGTCACAGGGACACCTGGACAGGTCTCTGGTCAGTCACAGGGACACCTGGACAGGTTGTCAGTCCGTCACAGGGACACCTGGACAGGTGTCCGGTCCGTCACAGGGACACCTGGACAGGTGTCCGGTCCGTGACAGAGACACCTGGACAGGTTGTCAGTCAGTCACAGGGACACCTGGACAGGTGTCCGGTCCGTCACAGGGACACCTGGACAGGTCTCTGGTCCGTCACAGGGACACCTGGACAGGTGTCCGGTTCGTCACAGGGACACCTGGACAGGT
>NW_023665772.1:13074-29171 GCF_001649575.2 Kryptolebias marmoratus | reverse complement strand
ACAGAGACACCTGGACAGGTTGTCGGTCAGTCACAGGGACACCTGGACAGGTCTCTGGTCCGTCACAGGGACACCTGGACAGGTCCCCGGTCCGTCACAGGGACACCTGGACAGGTCCCTGGTCCATCACAGGGACACACAGAGACAAAGAGGACAAACAGGCGTTCGCTCTGACTCACAGCCAGGGAGAAGTCAGAGTTCCTGGTGAACCTAACAATCATGTTTTTGGAGACCGGAGCCCCCAGAGTAAACATGTAAACGCCACACAGAAAGGCTGCAGCTGGGGTTTGGACCGCCGACCTTCTTCCTGTGAGGTTCGAGGTCTAACCACCGTGTCAGCTGTATCATGAAACTCATGAAGTGTTTTGTTTCTTGTAGCTCCTTTTTCAAAGTTTGTGGTGAAGCTGAACCTGAAGAGCTCTAAGGACCCGAATGAGGTGCTGGAAGAGCTCCAGAAGAAGGTGAATCCTGTTTGTTTTTACACTTTATCAGGTCTTCAGACTTGGAAACATCAGCATGAAAACACTGAAAATGCTGCAACAAATAAAGTCTTTTAGTTTAGTTTCAATAAAAAGAGACAGAACTCATAAACACTTGACCCAAAGGGTGCAAAGGGATTTGCCAGTTTGTATTTACAGAAACTGCTTCATCTGTGATGTTCAACACGTGTTTTTGTGTTTCAGCTGATTGAGAAGCTGAAGGCTCAGGGCGTGGAAGGAGCCGTCAGACTGAGCTGGAGGAATCGGTCCAATGGGAAGATCTTCAAGAAGAAGAATGAACTTTAAACAGAAGTTGGATTTCATCATTTCTAAAATTGGTTGGATATTTTTACCTATAATCTGTCGTAATAATGATGGTAGTTTGCTAAGTAGAAGTAGTAATTCTGAGGCTGGTTCTGGTTCTGCTGGAGTTTTCTTTCTGTTCAAAGGGAGTCATTTCTTCCCACTGTCACCTCCTTGCTGCTCAGGATTAGAATGTTAAGATTGGTGGGTTTTTTTCAAACATTCACTCATTTTGAGTTTGATGCCTGCAGCAGGTTCCAAAAACACTGGAACAGGAGCAACACAAGACTGGGAAAGATGAAGAATACTAAAAAATAACACCTGTTTGAAGCCTTCCACAGGTGAGAAGTTAATTGGAAACAGGTGAGGGTCATGATTGGGTGAAGAGGGAGCATCCCTGGAAGGCTCAGTCGTTCACAAACAAGGATGGGGCGAGGTTCACCACTTTATGAACAACTGAGTGAGCAAACAGTCCAACAGTCTAAGAATAATGTTTCTCAACATAATAATCCAAGTAATTTAGGGATTTCACAGTCTACAGTCCATAATATCAACCAAAGATTCCAAGAATCTGGACAAATCTCTGCAAATAATCAACAAGGCTGAAAACCAACAGTGAATGCCCGTGACCTTTGACCCCTCAGGCGGCGCTGCATTAAAAACCAACATCATTGTGTGACGGATACCACCACATGGGCTCAGGAACACTTCAGAACACTCAGATCATCATCTGCAAGTTAAATCTCTACCATGCAAACAGAAAGACGTTTATCTACAAACCTCAGAAACGCTTCTCTGGACCCGAGCTGACGCAAAGTGGCAGAAATCATGGACATCATGTCCTCCGGGCCAAAGAGGAAAAGGACTGTCCGGATTGTTCAAAGGCCAGCCTCTCTGATGGTATGGGGGTGTATTAGTGCCCATGGAATGGGTAACGTGAACACCTGTGAAGGCCCCATGAATGCTGAAAGGTACAGACAGGTTTTGGAGCAACATTTGCCACGTTCTGCTCTTGTTCCAGCAGCGTGGCGTCGTAGTAAAGAGTCGGGTACGAGACTGACCTGCCTGCAGTCCAGACCTGTCTCTCATTGAAAATGTGAGGCGCGTTAAAAAGGTACGTTCTTTCGGCTGCTCCCTTCTTCAGGGGTCGCCACAGCGAGCAAACTCACACGAGCCATTTGGCAACTGTTTTACGCTGGATGCCCTTCCTGCCGCACCCTGGGCTCGAACCTGCAACCTGAGGATTACAGGAAAACAATGTGACGCATTAGGACAATGGAGACCCCGGACTGTTGAGCATCTGAAGTTGTCCATGAAGCAAGAATGGGAAGGAATTCCACCTACAAAGCTTCAACAGTTAGTCCTCAGTTCCTAAACACTTATTGAGTGTTAAAAGGTGATGGGTCACAGGGGGAGACATGTCCCTGTCCCTGTTTCTGTCCCTGTCCCAGCTTTCTAGGAACGTGTTGCAGGCATCAAGTTCAAAATGAGTGAATATCTGCTAAACACTAATAAAGTTTATGGATAAATAAAGAATCATCGTATTCTGTTTTTGTTTTTCACACAACGTCCGAACTTTCTTAGGAATGGGGTTATAAAAGGTTTAATGTTTTCATTCGTGCTTCTGTAGGCCATTTTATTTCTTGGGACCCACGTGTTTTTGTCTGTCCCGTTTTGCTCCCTGTACCTTCGGTTCCTTGTGCCATCACTCTTCCTCAGGAGTTTCCATGTTAGCCTGCCTCACCCACCTGCACCTGTTCCTCGTTAGGAATCTGCCACCTGTGTCCACTCAGTCATCAGAAGCTGCTCCTCAGCTTCACTCATTCGCTGGTTCACACTCAGGTCTTCTCTGTTAGTTTGTTTGTTTTGCTGTAGCCTAAATTAGTTTATTTTTGAGTTCCTGGTGTCGGTCTGGACTCTGGGTACAAACCTGTCCCAGAGATTGTGATGATGTGAGTTTTGATCTTGGGCTGAGACAACAACAAATCCCAGACGAGTCACTGTCTCTTGAACAAACACAAGCTTTCTGACCTAAATGTTCAAAAGTCGCAGGTTTTCACTCTGTGTTCACCAGAATGGTGTGAGCAAGACTGCACCAGGAGAGTCCAGACTGGGTTTAACCCTCATGGTTGGATGCTTAGTTTCATCCTATCCTGCCTGTTCCATCGGAGGATCCCACTTCTGACACCAAAATGCAAAATGTAACAAACTGATTTCTACGGGTGTTAACTTTAATAAAGGAGTTGAAACTAAGACGATTTTTCTCTTTATTTTCTGCAAGGAGTAACAAAACAGAATGAAGGTATAATCTGTGGTGAAGCTCACAGGCTTCCTGTCTCACACAAGCTTCAGACCAGGACAAGAAGAAGACCTCAGGTCTGCAGGAACTGAACTTTTCTTATGGAAATTATACAATTATGAACAATATTTAAAAAAAAATCAATACGTCCTCAATCAAGCTTTTTGACATTAGTGTTTAATCATTAAATTACATTTTATTTAATCACAGTTTTTCAACCCCACCTTTGCAACATTAATGTGGATAAATGTTCTATTTTCAACAAATTAACATCCTAAATGTGACAGATTATAGAAGGAAAACAGAAAACTAGCTTCAGAAATAAAGAATAAAGCAAATCTATGTTTGAAACGTAACTTTCTTCTTCTGCTTCTCTTCATCTTAGTAGAAGATCTTTTCATCCAGCTGCTTCCTCCAGGTCACTTTGTCTCCATCCAGGCCCCGATCCTTCAGCTTCTGTTTCAGCTGAAACACCAGAACAGTTACTGGACATCACAGCTAAAGTTCCTCACTGAAGCTTCTGTTCGGCTGCATCCTGCAGCAGGAAGGTTGCTGAAGTTATCAGCAGCTAAAGTTCCTCACTGAAGCTTCTGTTCGGCTACATCCTGATTGCATTTCTGTTCATTTTAATCCAAACTTCTTGTAAAGGGAGATGTGCTCCTCAAACTGCACTGCCACCTGAACAGCAGCCTTCTGTTAAAACTTTCATGCATTTAGAGGAAACACCACTCATTGTTTTGGGAATGTGGCACTGACTGAGCAGACAGTGGTGCACATCTGGAGGTGAGCCGAACGTCATCGTAGGAAACGTAACGTCTTCGTCAAACCACCCCAAATTTAATGTCACAATCTGTGCTTTTGGTTGTTTTGTGACAGTTTTTAGGTGTTTGCTGGTTTGAGTTTATGTGATTTGTTGGCTTTGGGTTTAGTTATGTCCCTGTGTTTTTCTGACAGTACTTTCCCTCAGTCAGACCGGCCACGCCCATCCACACCTGGTTTCTGTTTCTCCAGTCTGAGCTGCAAATACTCATCTCATCTCAGCATTCATTCACCTACGATCAGTCTTTACTGAGGAACCTCAGGGTNTTCACCTGTTCCCACTTACCTCATCATCCTCTGTGCTTTTATACCTTGTCAATTCCCCCACCACGCTGTCGGATCATTGTTTCTTCCATGCTAGTCCTGTGTTCTCCCGTGTTTTGTTCTTGTTCTGCTGCCCCGTCAGCTTTTTGTTTTCGTTTAAATAAATCAGTTTTTCTTTAGTTCTGGGTAATGAGTCTGCTTTCTGGGTTCGCCTCCGTCTCCGTCGAGCATGACAATTGTTTGTTGTAAATGAAACGAGGTGAATTTGACTTCAGGCTTCTTTGCATTCGCTGTAGTTGGCAGTTCCAGCTGAAAATGAAAATGAATTAAATAAAGAACACGCCGTGCACATTTTGCATGAGAGATATTTAAGCGAACTGTAACAGCAGCTAAATATGTGCAGCTTCAGACTGAAGGAGCAGATTAGGCAGAACACCAGGATGGAGAAAGTTCTTCTCTGCATCGTCGTTGCAACAGGTAGGATTCACACCTTCACTCATCGGTTGTTTTCATAGATCCCGACGTGTGCGTGGAACACCGAAGCTCATGACCCTCTCTACCTTCTCGCTGTTGATGCTCAGCTCTAGATGTTCTGTCCTCTTCCTTCTGAAGTCAGACACCATGTCTTTGGTCTTTTTATGTTCAAGATTAGGTCATTGTCTTTGCAGCATGTTGTCAGGGTTTGGACCTCCTCCCTGAATAACCAGAGAGTAGATGCAGCCAGATCTGAGGCTGAGCAGTACTGGAGAAGCATACGGGAGAAGAAATGAATGTCCCATGGCTCCAGAATCTATGATATGGAGCAGACATGAAGAGCTGGTCTGAACCAGGGCCTGACACGATCCACACCTGCTGGCTAAAGAAACTGAAGGGTTTCTAAGCAACCAACAAGACCAGGACGAGCCCAACAAAAACTAGTCATAAACTCAGAATTCCTAAAAAACAAAACAAGACGACTCAAAGCCAAAATGTACAAAAACATTTTAAGATCTGAAGTCAGCAGAATTCTACCAACCAACTTATAGATGTGCCATCGGTGCAGACATGCCTCAGTTTGATTCATTTTCCAGTAAAGCTGCTTTCAGGAGGTTTTCTGTCGAGGTTTAATCTGTAGCTGGAGTTTAATAACTCATATCTGAAACAAATGTGACCTGTAACGTTGCATGATAAAAACAAATCAGGTTAAACATTTACCCAGGAGTTTTGCATTCAGTGTGGTTCACAGTGCCAGCTAAAACTGAAAATAGCTTATACAAATAGCCTATCTGTTTTGCATGAATGCCATAAAAGTCAGCGGTTGCAGCACCTAAAGATCTGCGGTCAGAGCCTGAGGGCGCAGATCAGGTCAAACACAAGAACGGATAAACTTCTTCAAGCAGGTCTGTACTGTATCTGCAGAGACAGAGGGGGGTGGGGGAAAGTTTTCCATTTCTAAGCTTCCATCCAGAATATGAACAACACGGAGATATTCTGATACAAATGTTACAGTAGGTTAGTTTTTCTGCACAAAGCAAACTCATGAATGTTCGACACTGAAAGTATGTTTGCAGAATGATCCTCAGTGAAAATGATCACTGTGTTCATGTTGTCAGCGCTGCACGCTGTCGTCCCACTTCCTGCACGAAGTTACCATTTCATTGATGAGCTGAAGACCTGGACTGAAGCTCAGAGTTACTGCAGACAGAAGTACACAGGCCTGGCAACTATCGAGAACGAGGAGGATCTAAAGATCCTGAAAGACACGGCAGCATTGCTGGACAAAACCTACGTATGTTCACTTTTCTCTGTTTGAGACCATACACCACAGGTTCAAAATGGCCACCCTACTCAAGCAACATAAGGGCTTTTGCCATCAGGATGAACTTGTTGACAGCTAAAGTGCAGCTTTATGCAGACTAAACTGAGATTAGATGTTCTTTAACAACATTTAGAGGGGGGACTGTTAGGATCTGGATTTTTGTATTTTGTTTTGTCTTCATGTTTTAGTTTATTGTTTGTGTTATTTAGTTGTCTCTTCCCTGTGCCTCAGCCACCATTCACTTCTCCTCAGTCACTCTCTCTCTCTTCCCTGTTCTCACCCATCTACACCTGCCTCCAGCTCCATAATCATCTCACCTGTGCCCACTTCCACTAATCACCCTCTGCCTTTAAAACCCGGTCACTTTCCACATTTCCCTGCCGGTTCATTGTCACACTTTGCCTCCCTGATGTGCTGTCCTTCCGTTTGCTCGTGTCTCGTCATCTCTCATTGGTTCATCTCTTGTCTCAGGTCTGTTCAGGTTTGGTTTAGTTAGTTAAGGTTTTTTGTATTTAGTTTAGATTTTGCTGCCACGTCAGCCTTTGTTTTGGTTTGCCTTTAATTTCTAATAAATTAGTTTATTTTTCCATCATGAGTCTGCATACTGGGTTTGCCCCCTTCCACCCTGATCGGGACAGGGACATTGTGTCACATCTGATGAAAAGCAAATTTCTGTTTCCAGACCGCCTGGATTGGGTTGTATGATGACCTGAACAGCTGGAGGTGGTCGATGTCAGACCCAGACTTCTACCAAAACGATCAGAATAAATTCAGAAAGTGGAGAACAGAAGAACCAAACAATGAGTTTGGAAAACAGACCTGTGGTGAAATAACCTCTGATGGGTTCTGGAATGATGAGGCTTGCTCTCGAACCCAAGCATCAGTCTGCATTGATAAGAATGGTGAGGATTTTAATCATTATAGAACCTAAAAAGTACTTCAGATCAATAACTGCTTTCCTTCATTTATGTCCTAAAAAGATCTGTTTTTGACAAATAATTGATACAGTATTTGGTGAATTTGGATTTTGTTCTGTATTACAAGCATTTAGTCTATTTTCAGGGCCGACTGTGACGTTTGTTATAATCAGCACCTTAATGAACTGGACTGAGGCTCAGAGGTACTGCAGAGAACATCACACAGACCTGGCCAGTGTGAGGAACGNTTCCTCACTGAAGCTTCTGTTCGGCTGCATCCTGCAGCAGGAAGGTTGCTGAAGTTATCAGCAGCTAAAGTTCCTCACTGAAGCTTCTGTTCGGCTACATCCTGATTGCATTTCTGTTCATTTTAATCCAAACTTCTTGTAAAGGGAGATGTGCTCCTCAAACTGCACTGCCACCTGAACAGCAGCCTTCTGTTAAAACTTTCATGCATTTAGAGGAAACACCACTCATTGTTTTGGGAATGTGGCACTGACTGAGCAGACAGTGGTGCACATCTGGAGGTGAGCCGAACGTCATCGTAGGAAACGTAACGTCTTCGTCAAACCACCCCAAATTTAATGTCACAATCTGTGCTTTTGGTTGTTTTGTGACAGTTTTTAGGTGTTTGCTGGTTTGAGTTTATGTGATTTGTTGGCTTTGGGTTTAGTTATGTCCCTGTGTTTTTCTGACAGTACTTTCCCTCAGTCAGACCGGCCACGCCCATCCACACCTGGTTTCTGTTTCTCCAGTCTGAGCTGCAAATACTCATCTCATCTCAGCATTCATTCACCTACGATCAGTCTTTACTGAGGAACCTCAGGGTCATCCCTCTGGTTCCTCATGTTGTGTGTTTGCTGCCAAGCTCAGCATTTTGTTTTCTTCAAATTAACCTTCAGGATTTTGCTCTTAAGCTCCTCGTGTCAGTCTATATTCCTGGGTTCAACCTTCATCCAGCTTTGACAAAAAAACAAAACAAAAGAAAAACCTTTTACCTTCTTCAGCAGGACTTTCAGGACAGCAGGGTCATTCAGGTCCACAGAGGAGCTTTTCATCAGCTGCAGTTTCACCACATATTTTAAAACTGGAACTTTGACAAAAAAAAAAAAAAAAATTCAGTTCTAATTTCTGGTTGAATTTGGACAAAACTCTTCTGGCTTTCATTCGTTTCTCCATCAGTTCTGTTTGAACCGGAGGAGTTTCATCTGCATCTTATTATCTGTTTTCTATTCAGTGGAAGTACAGTAAGCGCTCCATCCTTCAGATGTAAGATTTAAAACTCCTCTGGTTCTAACAAAGTACTAAAACAAGATAAATGTGATGTCAGATGAACTTTAATATCCTCCATCTTCTACTGAGAAGTTCTCTTTGACCATCCAAAGCAGCTCTGACCTGTCAGACATGAACAGGAAACAGGTGGGGGGTCCTAAACCAATGATCCCAAACCTTCCAGCCATCAACCCACAAACCAACAATGGAAGACCCCAACTATCACCGACTGAAGCATATAATTACCTCAACGCCAACGAAGCGAGGGCTTAATGACTATCAACAACCATTGTACACATCTCATTCAGCTATGACTGTTTTATCCCTCAAGTACAGCAAAATTGTGCAATTATGAATATTTTTAAAGTGATTACTGAAGACCATCTGAAGACCCTCACTTTCATGAATCACAGTGGGGTTCTGACCCAAACATTTAGGGAACCAGGGTCCAGAGGAACTTCTGTCTCACTTGCTTGAAAGCATCAAAATTAAAATGAAGTTTTTATTTATTCAACTGAGATCTCAGATCTCTTTTTCAAGGAAAGCCTGAAGGCAGCCTAACGTGCAGGTTTTTAACCCTGGGGGAGGAAAGCAGAGTGCTCGGAGAAAACCCACGCAAACACGAGGAGAACACGATAACTCCACAAAGAAAGAGTCCAGGTCCAAGCCGGGGCTTGAACCCAGGTCCTTCTGGCTGTGAAGCAACAGTGCTGCCAGGTCCATGTTGTTTGGAGCAACATTAATGCTCAAAACTAAAGAACCTTCAGTATTTTTCTGCCTAAGAGATGCAAAGTAGAAAAAAAACAAATGTTTCATAAAGATTTTTGTCTTCTTTTCTGAAGCAAGGCCTCATGGGACTGCTAAACTGCTATTTTACTTGTTTCCTGGAGCATCGAGAAATACAAAGATATAAAGAGTAAAAGGTAAAACAATGAGATGTGAAACTTTTACCACAGCGAGGAATGGGGCAATACTCCCATCTAGTGGAAGAGTTGGTCGTGTAGCACCACGGTCGGGGTTCTCCATCTGGGTTTCTGCAGTAATTCTCCTCAAGAAAGTACTGTGGATACCTGCAGAAAGTGCTGAGGTTTAATCTGGTCTCTTTCAGAGTAGGTTCTTAAACCTTTTTAAAACTCAGAGGTTCTCCAGTCTTACGCTGCAGGGGTGAAAGGGTGAGAGTGGGGTGACTGAGAATCCCAGCGCTGGCAGGTGTAGCCATGTTCAGTCGTAGAGACGTGTCCTCTGTAGTCCTCACCTTGGTTGTTAAAGCACTCCTGTGCAGACACTTAAACCAAAAGCACACAAACAGAGGTATGGTTCTGTTAGACAAATGACCCAGAACTCGGCTAAAACGTTGCTCTAGAACTTCCTTCAAACCCGAAGGTCTTTTCATCAAAACTAACTTCAGTAGTTGTCTGTCTTGAGTCATAATTTGCTGTTTAGACATTTACTTACAAAACAAAGTAGGGGTAAGTAAATGAGTAAGCAAATAAAGGCTGTCTGAGGGTCAGAACATGGTTCCATCTGTGACAACATCATGCCCAGAAGAAAGGACTGGATCCATCTGAAGACTGAAGGATGCTGTAGTGTCACCAGGAAGCCAGATGACTGTGGATAAATTCAACCTTCTCTTCTGTGTCTGCTAAAGCTGAAGTGAAAAGAGATGTTCTTCAGACTTTATTGGAACTAGAAGGAAATGTTCATCAAGGCAGGAAAGGAACTATTGGAACATTGCAACAAGAAATGGATTATTTGAACCTTCGGATGACAGACTTGTTTGTTCCTCAGTTGGATCTGAGCTCTTTGACAGATCTGAAGTGAGGGGAAATTCAAGGAATGATGCAGCTTTTCTGTCACAGAGTGGAAGTGTGTCTCAGCTGTGCTGCCAAAGAAAAACTCCACCAGGGTCCAGAGCCACGAAAGAAAAGGGCAAAAAATGATTTATCCTCTGTCAAATCAGGAACATGACAAGGAACCGGCCAAGGAACTGAATGGAATGGATGAAAGTCAAGCTGTCGAAGGACGAACCTGAAAAACACCTAAAATCTTTGTCTATTCCTGGTTGTTATGGAAAAAACAAGACTCCAGAGGGAGGGGTACCACTCCATCGACTACATTCAAGGCTGAAGGGGTTTGTGTTGTAGCAGACTTCCTGTCAGGTCTAAAGTAACAACATGAATCCCAGTGTGGACAATATTCTGTGGGCAGTTTGAGCCTGAACATCGATGTGCAGCAGCTACCCCACACCTGACACACCTGACTGCTTTCCTCAGTTTCTTCTTGTGAGACACCATCACCACCAGCTCTCAGGAGCTGCTGAATGTTTCATGCTGTAAGGAGGACCGCTGTTTGAGAATCCCATGCTGTTTGCCTGTCAGTCCTCTGGGTCAATACATAATACCTCATTTATTTAAATGTGTATGCATGTTCTTGTTTCTGTGACATGCTGCTGGCACCAAAACCCCTAAGATCAATTTTAAAATTGGTTCAGTGTTAGGTTTTCTGTTGTGTTGACACAATGCTGTTTAATCATGTTTTTATTAAACACATACCCTACCATCTTTCCAAAGACTTCTGATTATGGGGGCGGGTGTTGGTGGGGGTTGTGCCCAGCTTCATGTCTAACGGTTTCCTGCCCAGCTTCAGTTTATCTCTGCTGCTCATAAAGAAAATGGTATTCATGGTATGCACTCAGCTGCAGAACAAGATCTAAGCTACAGGTTGAATTTATCTGACAGTGAAGCACCTCATGAACATCAAATGATTTCTGTGCTGTAAACAGCAGAAGGAAACTGAAGGCACAGTAGAAACATTTAAAACTCTCAGGGATGGGAATAAATATCTTTAAACACTTGCCTGACGCAGCAGCGAAGAACAGAAGAACTTTCTCCATCTTTGTAGGCCCGTTCTCTGTTCTTTCTTAGCTTGTGACTGCAGATAAAGAGCTGCTCAAATGACTGATATCCTTCCCTTAAGTGAAGTTTAATTCTGCACATTATTTGCATTGTGCCCTCAGCATTCACATCCTGATTGATTGGCAAGTCAAAACAATTCAAACTAGTTTCATTTACATAGACAAGATCACTAATCCAAGGTGTGGATCTCAGTTCAGCTCTTTTACACATTTGTGACGAGGGCTTGGGGTTCTGAAGGATACGGTCTTATTTTACAATCCTAATGAACCCAGGGTTCAGGTTACTGAGCTGAAAAGATCCACAGGAAGCAGACGTAAGTAAACAAGAGTTTTATTTTGAAGGGAACCCAGTGGAGTATGTGTCTTCAGGAGTTAGACTTCTTTGGGCCAGTTGTCAGCAGCAGGTTTGTTTCTTGATCTTATTTGAGTTCTTTTCCAGATCTTCGGGGGAGGGGGGAGAGATGCCAGAGTCCAGCATGATGATAAGCGTCTCCAGGAAGGTGAGTGGTGTCTTCGAGATGAGGCGAAAGAGTGGACAGGTAGGACAGAGACGGCCTGAGCGGACTTCTCCTGATTTCTCTCAGGAGAAATGTTGATGAAACGAGAAGAGTCCAAAGAGCACACGAAGGGTTCTGTAAGGAAGCACAGATAAAACAAGAGGTTGTAATGACTCGTAATGATCCAGCTCAGCCTTAAGTGTGATGTGGATTAATGAGAAGTCACTGCAGACAGCTGTGCCCAAAGATTCACCCACTCATCCTCATCCTGCCATGAAGTGGTTAGTGCTGAAAACTGAGCAGAAAAACAGGAATCCTGGCAGATATAATCTTTGCAGACTTTACATACATCCATTCATGTTCGTTAGGGTTAGGGTTGGACTGCCCTAATTAAACTCAGAGGAAAAGTTCAAGTCAGGGGATGATCCAGAAGGATTTCCAAGACCCAAAACATCCTCAGGAGTTCTGTTAAATCCCTCATCAGGAGATGGAAGGATGATAGGACGTGTAAATCTACCACGAGCCGGCCGTCCTCACAGAGAGGCCACCATGACACCTGGAAGCCACCAGGTGAGACGGGAGCAGTGGCGGCTGGCCAATAGAGGGCGCCACCCCACCACTCACATTACCTTGAATAAGACGTAATAAAATAAATAAAATTTAAATAATACATTAAAAATATTTCGAAATATATGTATATATAATTTTAGTTGTGTAAGATAAATATTTTATAGTTAATGATAAGTAAAGTTGTTTCGTTCTTCGACGTTGTCTGATTGGTGACGTATTTCCGCCCCGGGGCACAAAAATCTTTGTCCATAGACTCTCGCTAAAAGTTGCACATGCACAGTAGCTCCTCTTCAGTACAAGAGATAGGACGGTTCAGGGCGCACCTCTCCTGCGCCCAGAGCTGACTCCGCCTCCCGCCGCCGGAGCGTGGGACTCCCGCCACGGAGGCTGACGTCACATCCGGCTGTCAGAAAGTTCGCCTGATTGAAAGGTCGAGCTGCGGGTGAGCTGCCTTTTATTCAAAGACAGCAATAAGTTCATTACGTGACTAAGTTACAGAAATAAGTTCATAGTTAATAATTAGTTTAAGGAAATTTATGCTAAAATCTGTTAGAATGTTTGGTTTTGAATTCTAATCGGAGTGAGACATCCGACCTTCGTTATATTGTACGTTCAGAATACATGACGTAGTGAGTGCTCTCACCATAAAACAAGCTTTGACGTAGTTTCTCCTGTAAAGTTTTGAAAAATAAGGGAGAAAACAGATCTTATAAACGCTAAATGTGTCCTGCAGACCTCCGTCTTTGTAAGTATTGGTGTTCAGGAAGCACTTGTGCATTTATATGTACATTGTAATGTTGCTTTTGTTGTTTTAATTCATGTAAATACACTGGTGTGATACCTTAGTATATGTTTTGGACCAAAACATATAATAAGGTATCACATAATAAACATAAACCAAAACATTTGGTAGATGTCTATTTTGGATTTATAGCCCCCCCTGGAGAAAACTCCACCAGCCGCCACTGGACGGGAGAGACTGTAAACACAACACCTGCTGCCCGGGGTCTTCTCAGTCAGAAGGTACAGCTTTTGTTTTAAATGTTTGCATCATTATTTTACATAAAAGTTATTTAAATAGTTATTTATTTAATGGGGTCAAACTGACGCCACGCAAGAATGAAAGGTTTCTCTGTGGAACAGCGGTGCACAGGAGATGATTTGATTCAGTTAAATATACTTTTCAGCTGGTTCTGCTGTAGCATCCACAGAAAAACAGAAATCTACAAACCCCAACAGATATTAGAGTTTTAAAGCTCTTCACCTTAAATAACTTCTAATGTTCAGAATCAGGAAAAAGATAAATACACTTAGAGACATGAAATCACTCGTTAACCTTTGACCTCCAGAAGCTGTGTGACCGACTTTCTGCCATCCAGAAGCTGCAACAGAAAGAAAAACTGTGCTTTTGGTACAAATGTCCCTCCATTATTTCTTTTACAGGTAAAATATTCAAGAGTTTGTATTTGGTTTATTGGACTCTCAGGTTTAACAAATTAAAACCTTTTGAAGCAAACATTTCTAATATTGTTTGTTTTAAATGAAACAAGGTGAATTTGACTTCAGGCTTCTTTGCATTCGCTGTAGTTGGCAGTTCCAGCTAAAAATGTAAATGAATTAAATAAAGAACACGCCGTGCACGTTTCGCATGAGAGATATTTAAGCGAACTGTAACAGCAGCTAAATATGTGCAGCTTCAGACTGAAGGAGCAGATTAGGCAAAACACCAGGATGGAGAAAGTTCTTCTCTGCATCGTCGTTGCAACAGGTAGGGGATTCATTCATGTCCGGTTTTCAGGTCTTCTGTCATAAATTTGATGTTTTTATTGGATTTCCTGGAGGTCCAACTTCTTTGGCATGAAGCCACAGTAACGAGGGTCAGAGCGGTGCTTCCTTTCGAAGTGATCTGACCACAAATTTTGATAGTAATTCCCATTTAGGAGCTTAAGGTTGAAACCACATAGGATTAGTGACCTTATATATGCAAATAATACTGGTTTGAATTGTTTTGCCTTGCCAATCAATCAGGATGTGAACGCTGAGGTAATAATGCAAATAGTGTGCATAATTAAACTGCAGGTAAGCGATGAAAATGCCATCTCAGCAGCTCAGTCAGAAGAAAGGACAGGATGGAGAAAGTTCTTCTGTTCTTCACTGCTGCATCAGGCAAGTGTTTGATAAAAGTTATTTATTCACATCTCTGTGAGAACCTTAAAGAAACCTTTGGAGTAATTTTGTGTCCATGAGGCACTTTTACCATCAGAACACTTTAAACTGAGGAGAAATGTTGCATCAATTTAAATTTGCTTCTGTGTGTCTCTGCAGCTCTGACTGCCGTCTCCTCACTTCCTGCACGATCATTTTATTTTGTTTATGAGCCAAAAAACTGGACTGAAGCTCAGAGTTACTGCAGAGAGAAATACACAGACCTGGCAACTATTGAGAGCATGGAGGACGTGGACATCCTGGACAACATGAAAGATTTAAGCCAAATGGTCTACCCATCGGACAGCTATGTATGTCCTGTTCTCTCATCTCTTTTTTGTTTCAGGAGGGAGAAAACCTTCTACCTACATGTGCAATAATTATTCTGTTTTATTGACACTAAAAATTAGTTGTTATATGGATATATTTTATATGGATAAAATAATCCAAGTAATGACACAAAACTGTTTGATTCATCACATTCTGGTTTGATAAGAGTTCTAACTGATAGCACTGGGAGGCAGAATTCATGCAGATGTACATAATTAAAGAAGCCAAGGAACATATGAATTTCTGTTCCCAGCGAGCCTGGTTTGGATTGTACGATGATGTGAGCAGCTGGAGGTGGTCGATGTCAGACTCAGACTTCTACCAACACGATGAGAAAGAGTTCAGAAACTGGAGACCTGGACAACCAGACAACTACCAAGGAAATGAGAGCTGCTCAGCGATGTACAGTGACGGATCCTGGACCGATGTAGGATGTTCTTACTCCACGAGATCAGTCTGCTTTGATGTCAAAGGTAAAATTATGAACACAAATAGTTCAGATTTCTGCCTCTCTGCATGTTTTCCTGTAGTTTATTTCAGTTTGATGTGTTCAGTTCTTCCATAGATGATCATCTTGTATTGCCTCTCTTTAATAAAGTCTAACTGGTCCAATTTCAGGTCCAAATTCCACATTTGTCCTTGTCAACACCTATATGAACTGGACTGAGGCTCAGAGTTACTGCAGAGAACATCACACAGACCTGGCCAGTGTGAGGAACGAGGCAGAGAACCAGAAGGTGAAGGAGCTGATACCAAGTACTGGAATAAACTGGATCGGTCTTTACAGAGACACCTGGAAGTGGGTGGATGGAAGCAGCTCCTCGTTCAGGTACTGGGGAAGTCTGGAACCCGATAACTACAACTACATGGACTACTGTGCTGTAATATATTTTCAAGATTCTGGAAGATGGGAGGACTGGAACTGTGACGACAAGAAAGCATTCATTTGCCAAAACAGTAAGCATCAATTTAAAACTTTCTTTTAACTATTTTATGTTTGGAGATACAAGAAGAGTTGAAGTTATGGGCAAAAAAAGCAACACAAAAAAAAATCTATGTAAAAATATGTAAATAAGCCACACCCAGTGAAGGGCCAGGATTACAGGGGTGAGTAGGGGGCCTGGCTTTTTTGCATATTTTTTTTAAATATTTAGAATAAATGTTTAATATTTAGAATTATACTCATGAAAATAAAGCCCACCCCCTGTCAGTTCCAGGATTATACCCACCACCAGGACATAATAAACCATCGACTCCATGTCTGAAAACGCAGAAATCACTGAACTGATGAAGCCTTTTTGTTTCTCAGGGTTTTCACAGAAAGTCGTGAAGCTGAAGCTGATTAACACCTCCTCAGTGGACCTGAATGACCCTCAGGTGTTGGAAAACCTGCTGAAACAGGTAAACACTTCTTGTTTTACAGATCATCA